>NC_051228.1:34958658-35036158 GCF_015220715.1 Pygocentrus nattereri | reverse complement strand
AAAGATTCACTTAGCCTGCTTTAACAGAGTGCCTTCAGAGAATTATCTCACGCTATCATGCGCACAGGCCGATATGGACACACCCTAGAGACCTACAGTGCAGCACTGGAGCAGCCAGAAGAGAAAATGTAAAGGTGATAATGTGCGATTGTAATGCGTCGAGTGCCGCTAAGCTTTTATTCCATTCACCCAAAAGACTCTTGAAATGTATTTTTAAATCACTGGCGTTATTATTTTTGTCATTTGTGACCCAGAAGCCCATGATGGGAGATTGGATTGATTTGTTCTTTAAAGGGGAATCCCACCATTTATTTTTCTTTAACAATTGTGGAGAAACGTGCACACTTGCAGAGATTTCTTTACAGCGGTGGTGATCCAGGTGTCACGATTTCCACAACATAGATAAAGCCATTTTATTTGATATCCAAAGCCACAAGTGAATGTCTCTGGAGAGTTTATATGTCATGCTCATGGTAAAATACCGGTAAATCTGAAAATATAGGTTTTCTTTGAGCACTATTTTGTACCTCTCCACCATGAATGTGTTAAAAAATAGGTATTAGGTCAAAATCGTGCCTCAAAACTATGGGAAAACAATGTCTCTGACATCAACCAGCGTATACATTTCATACAATAACCTGTGAGTGAGCTTTTAGAGGCATTGAGCTCCTCAGACGTCGGGTTCCTATCACCACCATTGTAAATAATTCACACTAAGCTTTTATAGGAGGGTACGTATCACGTCAAACTGCTCTGAGTGATGTTATTTACCTCAGTCTACATGACTTCGTTTGCATCCGCCCCTATTTCTTTTTTGATTTCTTTTTATTACCATTTATTTATGGCTTCTGTGCGGCCTGTAGTTTCTTTGTCGTATAGTATTTGCACCCTTTAATCTCCTTTTCCGTTTGCATGATTTCAGCTCTGACGCAAAGTGCGGTCCTGCATTAGTCACATTAATATGCTTGCTTTGAATTTAAGATGTTTTACTCGACACACAGACCGTTTCCATGGCCACGACGCTGGGAAGTCACCCGATCTAATCATATGATTACAAATAGATTCAGAATAAAAGCCCTTCTCTTGATTAAGAGCACATTCCCTTAGGATGAGCAAGTATGTTTATCTTGTGCATTCTTCAAAAAATATGAGATTTTTTTTTTTTCTTCATGGATCCCCCAAAGCTACGGAAGTGTGTGATCGTGCTGATTAATTGAGTTTGATCAGAGAGCAGCGTTATAAGCAAACTGGGCCACTCGGGGTGGGTGGGTGGGTGGGTGGGTTTAGCTGTAACGCAGCCAGCACAGTCACTAATTGATTATCCATGCATGCTGATCACTTCATTCCATTAAAGACCCCCCGTGTTTTTGTATCTGTGTGCTTACAACAGGTCAGACACTGGGGCTGTAGATCGCCTGGGATCCAATAAAAGAAAACATGTGCACAAGATAATTGAACTTTTATTTGATTAAACTTTTATTTGACTTGAAGTTCTTTGCCGTGATGCTGCAAGTGATTCAGTTTGATTACTGATTACTGTAAAAGTTCAGCTCCTACAGTTTTTAACACTGTTAACTAAGACTAATCTAAAGCTCGAGTCAGGAACTGCAGCAGCTGCAACCAGCTAGTTTAAGTACGCTGAGAATGGTAAGTAGCTTAGTAATAATATGAAAGGCCAAATTTTGCAAGTTGACATCGATGAGTCAAAATATATCTGGTGTCCAAAGTTTGCTTCTTCAGTCTTGGAGATACGAGGCTAAATGCAGCTCACGTAATGGAGACTATAAGCATCATGCAAAGTGCAGGCCTGAATCATTACTTCCTCAATCTGTGTTGAGTTTAGGGCTGCAGCTAACGATCACTTCCATAATTATTTCTTTTCTTTGGATTTTTGATGAATGAAGAAAAGTACAGTTTTTAATTTGTCAGTAATTAACATTAAATGTACTCTTTCAATCTTCTGAATTGCATTTGCAGAAAATGGTCTTAAAGGTATCCAGAAAAAATAAAGCAGTACAGTTCACAGTATCATCTCACAGTGAGCCGTCTTTTGAGATATGAAGGATTTCATTCTAGAACACACATTTCATATCATGTGTGTTGTAAATCATTATAAGATATATTTTGTATGATGCGAGTGAGATTAATATCACCTTAATATAACAGTGTTTTGTATTATGTCATTTTAAAATGAAACTCTTTGTATGTAGTATGTTGTATATCTACCATAGTAGTCTGAGTACACACACACACACACACACACATATATATATTTATATATACATAAACACACATATACACATATGTATGTGTATATATATATATATATATATATATATATATATATATATATATATATACATATGACTGTTGTCAGAAGAAAACCTTGTGTCTCCAGTAGTAACTTTAAAGGAAAAAGAAAATGTAATGTAAAATGTAAATCAGTGGAACCAGACTCCACCCCCCCCAAGTCAAAGGTTTTTTTTTATACACACAAACACACACACACACACACACACACACACACACATATATATAATCACTTGTCAGAAGAAAACCTTGTATCTCCAATAGTAACTTTAAAGGAAAAGGGAAAAATACTTTTAATGTACGTCAGTTTTAACCAGACTTTTTTTCAAAGTAATTTTTGTTGAGTTTTAGGGTCTTAAACCCTAAATTTCAACTTCTGAATAATATCTACATTTTTTTTTCTGATTTTTGCATTTGATCTGTTTATGTTTTAAAATAAAGTTGAAAGATTTGGATTCATCATGAGTTTAATTTTAAAATAAAAAGAAAGGAATTCAGAAAATGCTGTCCTACGTTTTCATGTCACCAACAGTGAGTTTTAGTCCATAAGAGCCTTATTTTAGCAACACCCTGCATTTTAGAGCAGGAAGTGCGACTGCATCCCTGTCCCTCATGACCACATGGTGAGCAGTTAGAGCCCATTGTTTTGACATCAATATGTCCCAAAGTCTGAAAATCAGTGTGTAACATTAGGACCTGCCACTACACGAACACTTATTTTCTGCAGTTAAGTAAACATTTTTGTGTTTTATTGAAAAATGTTTGATTGTATGCCCAAACATGTATTTTACTAAAATATTTATTTTAATAATTAAGGGTTGTAGTCACTCAATGCAAAAGGATTTTAGTTTAAAATCCATTTCAGTTAAAAGGCTAAAATGTGTTTTCTCTTTGAAGCAGTTCATTTAAATGATCTGTAAATGTTAGATGGGAAGTGTATGTGACGTCAGGCCTTGTAATCAGTTACACGATTCAGATACAGCTATTTCTTTATTATTGACTGTATTAATTAAATCAATTTTTTTGTTGCAGCCCTAGTTGATTTAATCATTCTCAGACATACATCTCTTATGTGGTTTCTATCACTGTACGACATGCTGTTCTCTGTAAAAAAAAAAAAAAAAAAAAACGACTAAAGTATGTTGCAGTGCATGCCTTGGCTGATGGGATGGACTTCTTTAGGGGTTAGGGAAAAATTCTAAATTAAATTTAGAATTTGATCTTTTCAAGGTACCAACCAAAACACACACCTGTGAACATTTAACTCTGATCAGGTTCATTTAACACATGAGATTTTCGCACATGTTCTCTTTCCCCTCATTCAGGATCTGAAGAGTGCGTTCGTGCACTGGTTGCGGGGGCAGGTGGATGGAGAGGGTGTGCTGCACTCTCTGAAGACCAGGCTGAGAGTGGTGTGGGGCAGAGAAGAGCCAGCTGAGCTGGCTGAGGGAGAGCTGGCTCTGCACACTGAGGCTCCAGAGTTCCTCTCTGAACATTTCAGCATTCAGATGTACAGCCAGCACCTGCAGAGCCAGCGACTGGGCCGCACCCTGCTGTATGCTGATGTCACGCCAACCACCATGGACCTGCTGGAAGGGTAGGTAGTCTCTGTGTTCGGTGGTGCTTCTTGAGGGGTGGGGGGGGTGTACTGGTTCACGGTTCTTCATCAGATTCATGGTTATATACACTAGCTGTAACATACTCATCATCACCATCCACCAGCCTTTCAGCCATATCCTGAATTAACTTCCAAAGGGGCTGAGTTAGCAAGTTAGCTTGTTTTCCTTACCACGCAAGCCAGTACAGTTAACTGTAAAACTCGTCACTGATTTAATTCAGTTATTTGTTGATATTTCAGGTCATAAAAAGCCGGGCACTTACACATCCACCTATGCCTTCTGAGCTTCCTCCCAGAGATGTTGATTGATGGCTCTGATATGTTTGATTCATCCAATAACACTGAAAATCGTGGGAAAGGAAGGAAAGTAAGATCAGGACAGGGATGTGTAATGTGACTCCACACCTCATGTGTTTTCTTGAAACTCCGCATTTTATAGTCTGCTTGTTTGATAAGCTTTTGTGCTCTGCTGAAAGCAAGATGAGCAGTTCTGCTGCCATCTTGATGCATGTTTGTTTGGGCTGCAACCATGACAGCAGAGCTCTGGTTGGCCAGCCTTATTTTTAGTGCATCCATACGATTCCCCTGATCCAGCAGTACGTAACTGAGGAGCCCTTGAGCAAGGCACCTAACCCCCAACTGCTCCCCGGGTGCTGCGGTTAGGGCTGCCCACCGCTCCGGGCAAGTGTGCTCACTGCCCTCTAGTGTGTGTCTTCGCTAGTGTGTATGTGGTGTTTCACTGCAAGGATGGGTTGGATTGTGGAGGTGAAATTTCCCCACGGTGGGACTAATAAGGGTCACTTAATCTTAAAAAAGTTATGCAACGTCAAAGTCTGTCGGTTTGGGCCTCTAAAATTTGTATAGGAGAGGATGATTAGGAGAGCCACATTTGCAGGAAGTCTACTCATTTTCTGCTGATTTATCTCACAGGGTGTCCCTAAAATGCAACCAATACAATGGATGCAAATTCTCCTGTCTTAACGATGAAGACTTATATACTGTAGGCATGTGGCAAGGAGTCCACTTACATTTGTTTGTTTGTTTAGCTAGATAGTGAGTTTAGTGGGGCATGATGATTGGCTGGTAGGGCATTGCCCACCTAAATGACCTGCTGACACCAGACCACGTAAGCAAGTCATGCTGATTGGTCTGCCTACGCTTTCATTACTTCTTACCTACATTAGCCTCATAACTAGAGTGTAAAACTAAAGGAGCAAAACCTTTTTAAACACCCCCCATATCTTTGCTGAGTGCCTACTTTTGGGAAGTAGGGAAAATTGTGTAAGTTTTGTTTGTTGATTTAATTTTTTTTAACAAAATAATTCCTATGAACTCAACAGGAACGTGAGTATGATACATGGTGAATATGAGCCTGCAACCCAACAGTCGGTGCAGCAGGGGATTTGGCGGTGGTAGTCGTACCACCAGTGGTGGCCGAGGCGGTGACGGAGGCCACGGGGCTGAGATCTGTTGGGCCTGCAGGGGGGAATGGGGTTAAGGGGGGGGGTCGATCAGAGATCTGAGCTGGAACTAATTTAATGCATGAGTGAGCTCAGCGCAGTAGGGCCGGCCTTGGCCTAATGGAGCTCTTTGTCTGCCGCTCCCCTTCACACCAGGAACTTGCCAGTCAACAGGCGGGATCGCAGACACAGGTGGGAGCTATTAGAGCTGTCATAAAGTTTGAAAAATGGATTGTGGAGCGCAGCTGAAGTGATTGGAAGTGACAGTGTTGTCATTAGGGTTGTAGGAGTTAACGAAAAAAAAGTGAAGCAGTGGGAGGAAAAGAAACTACAGTTTGATTTCCCCCTCGCCTGATTATGAGAGTAATTTCCAGATGTCCCCTGTAACCATCTGATTAAGTGGTATTATTCTTCTCTTAAGAGTCTCACATAGATGGCCTCCTCATTGTGCCTTAAACGAGCTGTATCTGTTTTTATAGCATGTTATTGACGGAGAGAACGCAAGGGAGGAAAAAAATAGCTGTTCCTAAATCACTACTACGTCTGGACTGTGTGTTGCATACATAAATATATTTTTAATGCTGGCTTTTTTTATTCTGGCAGTAGAAAATTAGCAGACATAATTAGTAACATTATGATTTTAATGTATTGTGGATAGAAAACTACAGTTTACCTGGGAAGAAAGAAAGAAGAACTGTAGAAAGAAATCAGTGAGAGCGAGAGGCTTTGATCACGGAGGAGTTTGAACCACTTTAACTAACTGTATATAATTTATACACGCGCCCTGGTTGGAACATGCAGCCACTGTTGCTCTCACCGCATGTGAGTGATGAAATCACTCTATGGAAATCGCATGATTTCATGTTCAGGTTCATGTGAATGCTGAAATTGTTATTAAATTATTGGTAGTCATAAAGGCATCCTAATGGAGCTCATTTTGTTCACTCTTACAGCTAATGTTCAAAGCGAAGTTCACTGCTTTTTAAATAAAAATTTAATTTTAAATAAAAATCATTATTTTTTCATCAATTATTTTTTGTGATTAATCAGGAAACATTGATTATAATTTTTAGGGTCAGTGTTGGTTCTGATTGGGCTCGCTTTCATTGATTTTAAATATAAAAAATTTTAATCAGTTGCCTCTTTAAAAAACTTTTGAATTCAATTTAGTGCTATACAAAAATAAGCGCTAACTGGCTGTCTGCATTTCAGTCTAACTCGATCCTGTTATCCCAGGGATGATGTTTAAATCTTTTTGGGATACTTCAGGGATGGTTGTGTGTCCATAAACTTAACATTAAATGTCTGTGAGAAATCATCAACTTGCCAGCCATTCACACGCACCCTAAATATAGCAAAGTTTACTCCAGAAACTGTTTTAATTCACCTTAAAATTAGCATATTTTCTATCGTATTTCCAGCATTTTTCCCCAACAAAGCTTGAACGCAATCTGTATTTACAGAGTTTTTCATTTCATGAATGAAGTTAATTACAAGGAATAAAAGTATTTCAGAACAGTACAAACATTTTACAAAAAGTTTTACATTACAAAACTTTTAAAACATTGCAACATTTCTAGTTTAAGTGCTTTCGGTACACAAATTCGCATAGATGGTATTTACGGACCATATATGTGTTTCTATGCATTGTGTGTCTGTAAGTGGGTGTGCATGTATTCTGTGTATTGCTGTCTGACATTTGTCGTTGTTGGGAATCCATAATAGAGTAGATCAAAAATTCTAAATAAAACGCAAAGCAGTTTAATGAATCACTTTGGGATGGCCAACAAAATATCTTTAAGACAAGCTTTTAGCACAATGAGTCATAAAAAATGACACTACGACTATTAATATACGACGATTAATATGATGTCAGCCCACCCTTTGCAGCTGTAACAGCTTCAACTCTTCTCTGAAGGCTTTCCACAAGGGTTAGGGGTGAGTTTATGGGAATTTTTGACCGTTCTTCCAGAAGCACATTTGTGAGATCAGACACTGATGTTGGATGAGAAGGCCTGGCTCACAGTCTCCACTCTAATTCATCCCAAAGGTGTTCTATGGGGTTGAGGTCAGGACTCTGTGCAGACCAGTCAAGTTCTTCCACACCAAACTGGCTCATCCACGTCTTTATGGACCTGCTTTGTGCACTGGAGCGCAGTCATGTTGGAACAGGAAGGGGCCGTCCCCAAACTCTTCCCACAAAGTTGGGAGCATGAAATTGTCCAAAATCTCTTGGTGCTGAAGCTTTAAGAGTTCCTTTCACTGGAACTAAGGGGCCGAGCCCAACTCCTGAAAACAACCCCACACCATGATCCCCCCTCCACCAAACTTTACACTCAGCACAATGCAGTCAGACAAGTACCGTCTCCTGGCAACCGCCAAACCCAGACTCGTCCATCGGATTGCCAGATGGAGAAGCGTGATTGCTCACTCCAGAGAACACGTCTCCACTGCTCTAGAGTCCAGTGGCGGTGCTTTACACCACTGCATTTGACAGTTGTGCTTGGTGCCGCAAGGCTTGGACGCAGCTGCTCGGCCATGGAAACCCATTCTATGAAGCTCTCTACGCTGTTCTTGAGCTGATCTGAAGGCCACATGAAGTTTAGAGGTCTGTAGTGAATGACTTTGCAGAAAGTTGGGCTCAGCATCCGCTGACCCCACTCTGTCATTTTACGTGTCCGACCACTTCATGGCTGAGGTGCTGTCATTCCCAATCGCTTCCACTTTGTTATAATCCCACTGACAGTCGACTGTGGAATATTTAGTAGTGAGGAAATTTTACAACTAGACTTGTTGCACAGGTGGCGTCTGATCACGGTACCATTTCACTGAGCTCCAGAGAGCGACCCATTCAATTAAATGATTTAGATGGGTGAGTAAATAATTTTGGCAATGTAGTGCATATGTACGTTTTTGGCTTCCAGCAAACCTGCGATGAGGTTTACAGATGTAGATGTGAAGATGTGAATAGTATGTAAGGCATTTCAGAGAGCTTAAACGAATGTTTCCGAAAGGCTGAGGAATATTGAGAGAAAATGTTTTTGTAACCACGTCGACCAGCCTGCTGAGTACTTGAACCTACATCTTGTATTGCTCTTCTTGTATTCTCCACTCTGGTCTTCTGATTGGTTCTGCCCCAGGGCCAATGACGGTCGCTCTGAAAGCTGTTTAGCTAAAGAAATTACAGGTGTTATGCTTGTATATTTGGTGTTTTGTGTCTATGGCCTCCCACAGCTCTGTGGAAGGGATCAGTTCCTAAAGTTTCTGGTTTTAGCTTTAGCGAAAGCCATTCTCCTGCTTTGGTTGGCAGAGCTGAAAGCGTGTGAGGTAGTTAGAGAGATATTCTGTAGTTCACAGAGATCATGTTCATGTTTAAGTGTTGCGTGGAGAAGAAATCTTGCCCTTCATTCTGAAGAGTTGATTTCGTTCTGGAACTAAAGCGAGAACTAAAGCAGTGCAGGCAGAGGGAGGAGGATCCGTAGCCGACTAAGCCAGTTTTTGACTTCATAAATTTGAACTGAAAAGAATAAAAAGTTATATTTATTTGTTTGTTCATTTTTTGATTATTCTTGTTCTTCATTTTAAAATAAATTTACTGACATGCTGCGGTTTATCATCAATAAATAAATGTTTTTTTTTTCTTGAGTATATGTTCTATAATCGTTTTTGATCATTTTTGTGTCCATTTTATATTTTTTCCTTTTTTTTTTTGCAATTGAACTAGTTTTTTAAGAGTCTTCAGCCTTAAAGGAACAACATAGCAGTCACCACCCATTCATGAAAAATTGTCCATCTCTCGGTCTCTCTGTCTGTCTCTCTGTCTCTCTGTCTGTCTGTCTCTCTCTTTCGGACCAGGCGTGGGGGGTAAAGAGGAGGCTATAGTGGGCAAAGTAATAAAGCGCTGCTGGCTTTGGCTCTGTGTGTAGCACAGGGTGAGCTGTGTGCTGCGGGTGAAGACCCTTATATTGACGACTGAGCAGAAAGAGGAGGGAGCTGTGTGAGTGGGGGGGTGGCATGGTGAGAGTCTTGTGTGTGTGAGAGAGAGAGAGGGAGAGGAGGGGGGTGGGGTGTGTTTGGTCAGAGTATTAGTGCTTTGTTTGACCAGCACAGACTAATAATAGGCAGTCTGAGAGACAGGCCAGTGTTCTCACAAGGTCACAACTGGGACTGAATCCCAATGGCCCTCAGAGCACCACGGCCAGGACCCCTCACGGCAGGCCACAATACACACCCCTGCTTCTGCCCTGCGCTTATTAACACACTCACTAATGGGTTCTTCCAGGGGTGTAAAAACTCATGGATGCATTGTGAAGGTGGAGGTTTAATGCATCAGTTTTGGGGTTCTAATAATTAGGGATGTGCGATGGGAACGGGCAGATCGTTACTCCAAATACGCAATAAGCGTTCTGCCAATTCTGCTGTAATGGAATCAGAGTCAACCTTAAAAATTCATGATCAGTGCCTCATCTGTAGTAATTATTATTAGAATTTATTACAACGGATTTTTGACTGCTTTTACTTTGACCGAATATGACCACTCATTACACACACAAACACACACACATATATATACACACATAATAAATAATGTTCAGTAAAGTATGAATTACAAATAAAATTCAAACACAAAGATAAGAAAATGCTGTATATTGTCTGTAGGGTTAGTCACTACTGTATAAATAGTTCCTCTGAATTTTTTAATTTAGAAAATGTTGGATAAATTATTTAGTTGTGTCTAAAAAAAAAAAATTCAATCTGTCAAAGTGGCGATGAAACTTTTCAGTCTGCGCTGAATCATAATTCAGTCAAATCTTTGAGGACAGGGATTTACGCTCTTCTGTTTCTCAGGTTCAGCTGGCCTTCTTCAACCAGCAGCTGCGTTTCTGTCATTATAACCAAAGCTCATATTGTCTCGACTGAAGTGCACCAGTTTATTTATTGGCTTCTGGCCCTTTAATGTGTGAGGTGTAGAGAGAGCCCTTTTTCTGTTTGGATGCTGCTGTTGTAACGTTGAGGATGAGCCGATACGGATCCTATATCGATTCTTTAAAAACTATTACGCTTTAAAATGAACTTTTTTTCAGTTGGTGATGATCTGAAAATTGGCTCACATTTCACATTTGTACTAGCCCACAGGAAGAAAAGCACAGGTAACATCTGAACACACAGTGTGGCTGTGCTATTTCAGACTAGACTTGTAGTTCTTTTTCTCCTTAGATATCCAGTCCAGCATTTTCTGCTGATATCAGTGCTTGTCAGCTTAGTACCTGGTGTCAGCAGTGGTGGGCAATAATGAAGACAGACAGGCAGGCAGGCAGACAGACAGACACTGCATTGATACCAAAGGAAGGGTAGCAGTCACAACACAGGACAGTTATAATAAGGGTGAAAAGAAGAATATATACACAAAAAAAACTATCTACAGGCATATATACAAATAGGAATATACAAAAACCTGCAATAAGATCTGTAACCTGAGATAAAAAGGGCAGTGCAATAATGAAGGAGTACAAAGAGGTGCAGGTGCCAGTGTATACTGGCCATCCTGAATAAATATGTGCATATATTGGTACTGAAATAAAGTGTCCAGATGTGCAAGATGCACGATAAGGTGTGCAGAAAGTGCAGTAATGTATGAAGTACTATATGACTAAAATGCATGTACTGTAACTGTACTTCAGCACTTTTTTCAGGTACTGTCGCACATCTGTACTTCCATTTTCATCTTCTTCTTTTACTCCACTACTTTCTGTGATAAGGTAAAGCTAGATTTTATCTAAATGGATAGCTTATGTATACAGCATTGTATAGCATGGCAAGGCAATTCAGTGTTTTTTTACATAAATATAATCAAGAATAACAACAAGACAAAGTGCCTTAGAATGGAAAACACGAAAAAGAAATGTAAAAATGTAAAACAAAGTACATAAAAGCAAAACAAACAAATAAATAAATCAACTAAAAATAATGATAAAGGGTGCAAGTGTTAATAAAAAGTAGTTTAGCAAAGGTACAGTGTTAATTTAATAAGAGTGAAGTTATAGGCACATGGGGAACAAAGTTTTTTGTTTTTTTACAATTGCTACATATGTGACACGTCTAAAGTTGATTGCTAGACATTTAATCTTTTCTGTAACTACATGGAAGCCAGTTTAAAGCTTTTAGTAACAATAATAATGTGCTCTGTTAACCGGGCCCTGGTTAAAACTCTTGCAGCGGTGTTCAAATGAGCTGTAGCTGTTTAACGGTCTACTTTGGAAGTCCATTAAAGAGACCATTACACAGATCCACACTGCTGGAGATAAAGGCATGGATGAGCTTCTCGAGGTCTTGTAGGAACACCAAACCTTTGAATGAGGATATATTTTTAAGATGGTAGAAGGCTGTGTTGGTGATTGCTTTAATATGGCTAGAAAAAGTGAGATTATTTTAGACTCAGTCGTTTTAAAATTTTAAAATATATATATTTAATATAACATATCGCTGCTGTCGGAGCAAAACCTCGTATCTCCATTTTTGTCGTTTTTCAGGTTTTCACATAATTTGAAAGGGAACTTGTGCCTTTATATTGTCTGTAAATTTCATGATGAACGGACTGATAGAAATGACCCAAAATGACTTGGAAAATATTCTGGTTCCATTGACTTGCATTAAAAGTAGAGTAGGTTTTTACCTTCTCCTGTAAAGTTCACATTTTGGAGATGGGAGGTTTTGATCTGACAGCAGTGATAGGAAACACATAAAACAATCATAGAACACCATTCACTAAATTCTGCCCTAAGTACTGAATTTCCAGCCATGGCTTAGCAGCTGTAACTAGGCCTAGATTTAAAGAAAATGCTGCAACATTGTGTTGTTTATTATCAAACCAGAGTTTTACCCATTTCCTGAAGTCGACACACAAGAGGTGAATGTAGTCTTGTTAGAATATCTCTAGAAACTAAGACCAAGTCCACACACACACACACACACACACACACACACACACACACACACACACACACACACACACACGTGTTATAAATAGAGCCTTTATTCTTTTACATCAGTTATATTTTATCGGGGGTTTCTTTACTTTCGCTCAAGTCCTGGATTTAGTGGATCTAGTGAGGTGTTTATGCATTAAGCATGCTGCATGAACACATAAATGCACACCAATTTAATGATACTTTTCCTGTTCTGGTAAATTTGATACTCATGCCTAAAGGTCTTTACTTTTCTATGTGTGTAACACGCACTCCGTTTCTTTCCACTACTCAGAAAGTAACGTAAAGAAAATGTTTTCCGTTCACCTGAAGCTGTATCGAGTTTAACGTCACTCACCGAATTTCATTTTAAACTCTCCTCATGCCGGAGATTTGAGATATTATAATCACATAACGGCACATAATGATTTATTTCCTCTGCAAATTATTCTTTTCTTGGCTTTTAAAGCAGCGCAGATTATGCAAGCTCCTCACGCAAGGTTGCTGTGTTGGCTGCATGCGTATCGGTGTTGGAAGCATAAACAGGGCAGTCAAACACCTTCCTCCTCCTCCTCCTCCTCATCCTCCTCCTTATCCAGAGTAATTAACACACACATACACCCAGACGCATGCTGCAAACTGAGGCATCGCTGTGGACCCTCGTAGCTGCAATCAGCGCTTGTTTTAACAACGAATCCCAAATCCAAACGGACACCGCGCAGAATTAGACTCCGTTTCCTGTGAAAAACACCAATGCTGTGTTAGAAGTGAGGAGGGGGAGAAAAAAAAAGGAAAAGGATCACCGTTACTAAAGCAGCAGGTTTGTACATAAAGCAAAAGTGGTCCAATTGACCTTGCATGCTCTAGGGCCAATTATCTGAAATTGTAAGCAGATGCTATGAGCCCTTATTTCATATTCTTGGACCATCTGGCGCTGTGGCGCAGGCATAGAGTTTACATGTCCACAGAGCAGAGGAGTAGAGCAGAGGCCGGGGTCAGGCAGAGAGAAGAAGATTTTTTTCATCACAGTCATATCAAAACCTCCAGAAACGTACATTTTTTACACCATTTGAAAATACGTGCTGTCCTTTGTGTTGTGAACATTTTGTGATAAACGGACCAATAGAAATGGCCCCAAATGACTTGGAATAAAGTCATATTAAGATAGATTGAAGTTGTTTTGTGATCCTCTGATTAAAAGTTACGAGATCAGAAACATTTTCTGATTTGTGACGATTTTTCACTTTATGAAATTCAGTTTTTCCCCTCTTATAAGTTGCTCGGTGGTAATGGCATGACAGATTGCAATACACCGCAGGAAGCACTGGGGGCGATATGGCTTTTGTTGCACCACCCAAGAAGAAGTTGCTCACGGCAAAGAGAGCAGACTTCACCGAAGACTTCACCCCTGGTCAAATGTTTTGCTGAGTTTCTAAGTGAAAATAAGTTAACGCCTCCTCTACAGAGAACGCTTAAATTTGGCGTTTTCGGGGTTAAATATTTTGCCGGTGGAAATAAACATAAAACATATGTGCCATTTTCCCCAGTATGTTAAAATGTGCAGAGGTGTGTCTCTGTAGATGGTGTGTAACTTCTTTTCGCTTTGAAAATCAACAAAACAGGTCATTTGTTTGTGCCCAAACTCTTGTATACTACAGAAGTTTAAGTAATTCATTAAAATAGTGTTGGACGAATTATATTAGAATCATATCGGTATTGAGAGATATTTGTAAAAAAAAAAAAAAAAGATTGGCATGGGAAAGGTGTTTAGATTTGACCGATATTTTTAATGGATATATAAATATGTATTTGTTGTTCTCTGGTGATGCTGGGCTGCTGTGCTGGAAACCTGCATTTAATTCATTTTACTGCATTAATACCTCAAGAAATAAGCGTGATGTTTCTCTGAAATATCATTTTCTACATTTTCTTTTTCAGCTTCCGCTGATACGTACGTCATGCCCCGGCCTCAGTTTCGCTAGCAGTGCGTCTCTGTAATTTCCTTACTTTTCTTTACAAGAGGTGTTTACACCGAGTGATCTTAAGATAAAACAAGGAGCGTCTAGTATATTGGTGTTGTTAATAAATATGTATAGTGAAATAAAATAGTGTGTATAAAAGATAAATAAGATGCTGAAGTTAGACCTGGTTTAAAATTTCACTGCTTATCAGTGCTTTTAATTTTGGGTGCTGCTTGTTCTTTATCGCTTTAGGCTCAGCTGAAGGCATTTCTGGAGGCGTAAGCTTTCACGAGAGAGAGAATCGGTCCTGCTTGATTCAGTAATGGAGGACAGTTCCGATTGATCAGCTTCAAGCTGCTGTTTGAAAATGATAATTTGCGCTCCTCTTCAGGAAACAGGATTATTCCAATTAATCACATTTCCAGATTAGAGCTCTTCTATTGATCATCACATTTATGCCAGCCGCTGATCAATACTAATATGCTTATGCTAATAGAAGAAAATCCACTTGTAAAGATGCGCATTGATGCCAGCAATCGGCTATAACGTGTCCTTTCTCTGCGGTTTGCTGCTCGTCGCTGCAGAAGTGTGCTTGTAATCCATAAAAAAGGTTTCATAACATTTCATATTTTTTTTGTTTTAGTTAAGGGATAGTGGCTAGATAATCATAGGCAAAGGCTTGGGCGCCCCTGGTCAAATGAGTGTTGATGTTCTAAGTGAAAATAAGTGAACAGATCCTCTGCAGAGAGTGCACGTCTGCACGTTTTAATGCACAATTATTCTTTTTGCTGAATCTTAACATTTTGGGAAAGAATTAGAACGTGCAAAGGTTGTGGCATGTTTTAGTTTTCTATATTGTTTCCAAATATTTTAACCTTTTCGACTCCTTGGAGCCACCGGTGGTTCCAAAACACACTTGGTCATGTTCTCCATAACGTTCATATTCCATAAGCTCCATTCAGAAGCTGGACGTCGTGTGAGGCTGTAGCTCTTCCCTCCAGTCTAATAGACGGTGATGTCATTTTAAACCCTTATAATAAAAGAAGCTGAACTTTGTTTTTCTACTGAAAGTCGACCCGTTTTTCCCCAAATCTGGGCTCTAAACTATAAACAGACGGCGTCTCTTCAGTGATCTGCTCTGGAAACATCACTTTTAGAAAATAACAAAAAGAGCGTCTGAGATTTTTGGCTTTCAGCAGTAAATTGTAAATATTTAGCGATATGTGTGATCATAAAATGCTTTGTCAGTTAATTTAATAAAAATGTATTAATACATTTCTTTCATGCAGTTACTGAATAATTTGCCTTATGATTTGGTCACGTAAATTCAGATGGAAAAACCAAAATATACGCTGGTGAATAAGAGGACTCAGCAAATCAATAGAAATGACAGACTAAAATGAGCAGAATAATGTCATATTCAAGCTTGCTGTAGAGGATGTGTTAACTTATTTTCACCTGAAAACTCAACAAAGCATGTCGTTTGAGTCTGGGGTATAAAAAACGTTTGCATATGATTAAAATAGTAAAAAAAAGCCGTTGAGGTCTTCACGTCCAGTAGGTTAACTGTGACTCTTCACTTACCGTCTCTTATAAGCCAGTCCTTGACGTGCCCATTTAATTCAAGATAATCGACATTATTCTCTTGATACGTGACGTTTTGGCTCGTTGTTGCTACATTAAGCTTAAAGTTAAGAACCTTTTTATACCCCTTTTAAATCTACCGCTTTGGAGTTGCAAGGTTTTGTAATGACAGCGACAAATAGATGCAGCTCTAGTGTTCTGCTGGACTTCTGCAGAGAGGCCATGACCTGCCCTGTGCTGTCTGACAGTCTGAACATCTTCATCTGAGCTTTCTGATATGGAGTGGAGACTAAAGGCAGTTTTAGCAGGGTGTTAGGGTAGAGACCTGACCAGCCAAATCCTGCTTTTGTGTGTGTGTGTTTGTCTCTGATCTCTCTGATGGTGGCCGTGTGTTCTCTGACCCCCTCCCACCCCTCCTTCGGTCTCTGAGTAAGTGACCCTTTAGGCTCAGCAGCCTGTGATCTGCATTCTCACAGGCACAGAAGGAGATCTCTGCAGTGAAAGCTCTGTGTCTCTCCTCCTTGCCGTTCTCTCTCTTTCAGCCCTTTGTGTTTCTTTGTGGTGAGCGGGTTGTAATCAGTAGCACTACAATGATGCAGGCAGGAGAGGCTTCCACAGACCCCTGCCCTTCAGGAGGCCCGCCTGCTGCTCTTTCCCTGGTCAGCAGGGCAACCCTGCGGTCTCCCAAACATGCCAGACATAGCAGGGACCATGGTTTTTGGTCAGTAATGTTAATCATGGAAAAAAGTCAACATGTTTACTTCAAAAGCAGAGGCGAAATTCAGTAACGTCTAGTTGGAGAAAATTTCCTCAAGCAAAGGTCCAGAACATCATAATGTCTTGTACTGTGATTCAGTGCCATATGCTGTTTACTGAAGTAGCCTAGTAGTTATATCAACATCTTATACAGGCAACAACTGAATGTCAAATCAAATAAAGTACAATTCAGTCAGATTTCAACATTTCTTGTCAGTTTTCTCTATTTAGATCACATCATGTGAAATAACCTCCCTCTGACTCACTTTCTTCTCTGACTGCTGTTTCTCGCCTCGTCCCTCCCGTGTGTCTGTGTCACTCACTTGAGTCTCAGTGCTCATCATAATGCACAGATCTGATTGTAGCGTCACGTGTGATGTGTACAACGCATGCGCTTGGTCTGCGAGTCTCCCGGGCCGCTAAAGCTACTGTGAATGCTTGAAAAGTTACGCCAATTAAAACAGGACCACCTTGTCAAAATTAAACAATTCTCCATAGTTTATCAATAATAGGTCCAGGTCCGCATAGGACAGCATCTGGGTCCAGACTTGGCCTGTTAGTGACCTATGCTCTGTAATGTTATAATATTATGTGCAGTCATTGTGACAGATTGCAGTATGCTACAGGAATTGTAGGCGGCATTGTGGCCTCTGTTTTGCAGCCGCATAGAGAAGAAACCGCTTGTAGTTCAGATGGAACTTTGAATGGCGGTGGTGCCACGAAACAGCAGGTATAATCGTTCTACTAGTAGATAAAATGATTGTGGAAATACGTTGTTACAGCAAGTGTACTCTACTAATAGCATTTATCCAACCTGATAAATAGTCATTTACTTTGCCACCAAAAAATACAGAAATCATAAAAGAGAAGAGAAACATTGTCCAAATCAGATCTATGCTGGAATTAAAAAAAAAAAAAAAATCAAATATCTGCCAAAACTGATGTAATCTTCATGTATAAAAGGGTCCTTTGACTCCTTTTTAGAGCTTTATGAAAATTATTTATAAAAACTTTATAAAGAAGTTCTTTTCAAAACCAGCAACAACTGTGGAGGACTATGCATGCATGCAACTGGTTCCTTTAATGTTCGTGTTTCTATATAGAGCCTTTGCCTTTGCTAAAGAGTGCTTGGACTTTAGTGGAGACAAACTAGACTATTCCACTTCCGCTGTTCTGCTGTAGATTCTGACTAGTCTGGTTAGTTTTTTGAAGGGTTGTCTTCAGGCCTTCTGAACTAACCCAGATTCCTGCTGTGTAGAGCGTTACATTTTCATAAAACATAAAGGCAAATCTGCTGATATTTCCATATGTGGTCACATGTCTAGAGCCTGTGTGGAGAGCGAGTTTGGGGGTTTGACATGCTGCTCGAATTTTGATCCACAGGACTTACACGGTACATTACACCTTAGCAATATGCCTTCAGAGTAGAATACATGCTGGGTTACATGGCCTCCCAGGCGTTTGATGTCCCAGGAAACATACAGTGAGAGTACACTGTAAAGCTTGTTATGGTCCTGATTCGGTAGGTTGGTTGGTTGGTTGGTTGGTTGATTTTTATTAGACAATTTCAAATAGCTTTAAAACAAACAGCACTTCTCGCACCTTAAGAACAGAAATAGTGGAGAGGTGTAGTCCAGTGTGGGCCATTTATTGATTTCCCTTTCAGTGCAGACTTTAATGTGAGCAAAGTGGCTCTGCCTACTGTGCTGAAGCAGGCAGGCCCTGTACCTTCTTGTCCACTAGTCTGGATACTTGGTAGTCAAGCAGCAGGTCAGATCGGGCAGCTGGGAGGGTCCCACAGAGCCAATGAGGATTAAAGCAGCACTTTTTTCCCCTCTCCTGCCAAGAGAAAGTGGCTGACTGGCTGCAACGGCAACGTTTGATACGTTGCTCTTGCAGCGAAACTTGCCCATTGTCAGCATCTAATTGCTAATTGTGGGCCTTTTATTTTCCTCCCTCCATCTCCCTTTTGTAGGGGTTATTGAGAATTTTTCTAATGCATTTTGGGTTCCTCAGCCACGGCTGCCCTCTGAGCTGCTCAGTGGATGTGCTTTCAAAATGAGATTAACTTCGGAGGAATGCATTAGACTGGCTGCTGCAAAGCTCGCAGACTTGAGCTGTGGCTTATTATAGATCACCCACTTCAGCCTCTCTCTCTCTCTCTCTCTCTCTCTCTCTCTCTCTCTCTGTCTCTCTCTCTCTCTCTCTCCCTCTCTCTCCCACCCTACACCCCCACAGCTCTTATTGACGGTGCCTCTTTGAGCCCATAAGAGCATTACTGTGTTTAGGAGAGAGATGTTTGGGCTGATCCGAGCCAGATCTCATATTTGTGTAGCAGAAATTAATTTGATGCTGCTTTGCATGCTAATCTGTCAAAGATTCATTTAAACCGGACAAAGACACAGAAAGAGAGAGATAAAGGGCGAGAGACACAGTCCTCTTACAGCGGCTTATTCCCGTTGCCACTTATTTCCAACACCATTGCTCGTTCTATATCATTATCTTTGTATAACCTCAAATTCTGAGTACACAGTTCATAATGCTGTCGTGTTTTTTTTATTTTTATTATTTTTTTAACGTAATGACAAAGAAGACAAACATTTTTTTACTAGCAACTGAATTTATAAATTTGGTAAAAAAAAGAGAGAAAACAAGGTAATAAAATATTTGCCTGTATTAGTAAAAAAGGTAAAAGATAAAAAAAAATTTAGCCCTGAAATAACTTTTGTCTCTTTTTTTCTTTTCTTTACTCTACATTGATACAATACAAGGCTCATGCTTTTCACACTTCTGACACCGATCTGTTCATACATTCAGTCATTCACGCAGAATTGCCAGCCTCTCACACACACACACACACGCGCACACACATCCAGCTGTATCATACACTCCCTTAGGTGTGCTCAATTTAGCCTCGGCACAAGTGCAGCGGTGCGGCAGGCTGAGAGGTCGCGGCTGCCTCTCCTCGCCCTGTTAGCTGCTGATGTTCTTATTAAAAGTTCATTTGTTTGGCTGAAGGAGTGCGGAGCGCCGTGTGGGCCTCGCATCCGCCCTCGCTGCTTCTTGATTTGTAAAGCAGCAGCGCTCGTCACGATCTGCCGCTCGGGGTTCTCTGGTGGTCCTGCCAAACAGTGCAAGCGCTCAATTATCCGCAGCGCTCGGGCTGCCTGCCTAACCGGCCTCCACCGCCTCGGGGTCAGGATCCTACCGGCTGCACCCCGCTCACAGGCACAGCAACCGGCTCTGTCTGTCTGACTGTCTGTCTGACTGACTGACTGACTGTTTGTCTTTCTTTGTCTGTATTCTGGCTCCGGTCTTGTGCTTTAGCGGGTTCTTTGATTTTTAAAGCGTTCGTTCAGACTGTGGATCGTTTGTCGCTCATTATTGCAATGCTAGCGATTACAGTACTGATGTTGTTTCTGTGGATGTTTTGATTAATCAAAGTATTTGTTTATTCCCACAGCAGATTTTGATATCATTTAGATTTCATAACTCTTAAAAATTAAACTTCATGTTGTACATCAATTTCTGTTTAACCACTCATAAAATGTGTTCTTCCATGTTGAGAGGGTTGAGTTGTAGTACAGAATTGGCAAAAACACATTTTAGTCGATTAACACACACACACACACACACACACACACACACACACACACACACGTGTGTGTTTTTATTTATTTTTTCACAATTCAATCTGAATATGTAACTTGGGTAACAGGGTCATATTCCTCACAGTATCACTGAAGATTGAATATGCCGAATATGTGGCTTGTGGAATATTCCAGCTGTTTCAGCTGTTCGTTTAACAGGGTTGACAATCTAGTGGAGCTCTAAATGATCACCTGTCACAAATGGCTCATGAAAGAGATGGTGTTTCAAGCGTATGTTATAATGGATTCACACATTAATGCAAGTTTTTTTATTACTGTAATGTGTAGTTACAGTGATCTGCCATAGGCAAAAGTGCTGTAAGTACATATTTGTTAATTGGTACTTCACCCAAATAACACAAGCCAGTCTTTAACCTTGACATTATTATTTCACCAGTGTGTTTTTTAATATAAAATACGTTACAAAGTAATTACAGTATCACTGCTGTCTGTATCTCCATTTTTATTGTTGTACATAATTTGAAAATGCCTGTTACCCTTTACATTGTATGTAAATTTCCTGAAAAATGGACCGAGAGAAACGCCCCAAAATGACCTGGAAAAAATTTGGGTTCCATTGACTTACATTAAAAGTAAAGCAGGTTTTTTCCTTCTCCTGTAAAGTTACCATTTTGGAGATACATGCTTTTGTTCTCAGCGATATCCATAAATATGCACACAATACTGGCCAATTTTGTTCTTATGGCGCAGTCCTGATATTTGTATTGTGCTTTTTTAGTGGCATAAATGATGATAAAACCGATGTCTTTCTTCCATTCTGCTCCACGTCTTTTACTAAGCACGCAAAACTGGAATCCTTTTCAGGAGTGCTGTAATGTTTTTATAGCGTTCCCCCTCGGCCCTCATCAGCTCTCGAAACCGGTCGGTTATGAGCCGCCCCGAGTCCAGCGCACCTTCTTTTCTCGCCTGTTCGATTGATATTCAAAAACATTTAAAGGATTTTTCGGAAATCAGCCCATGTGCCAGAAGCGGCTCAAGGATTTTTGACGTTCCTGCCGCCCACGTTTCGTGTTTTTGTTGTTTTTTCCTCGTGATGGCAGCACATGATGGCGGTTTCTTGGATGTTAGGCTCTTACAATGTGTCCACTTCAATTAGCCCGAGTTTGAGGGAAGAAATTCCTGAGTCTACAAATTAGCATTCGGTTTCCTGCACCTTTTTGCCTGAGCCACTTTAGAATCTGCATTTCTCATAGATACCTATTTGTCTATGATGGCAGCTAAACGTAGTAATAATATGAGGTATAATTCCAAGGACGCGGTTAAATGTTCCTTTGCTATTCAAATAAGCCTTACCGAACTGTTTCTGTAAGCAATAACATCATTTTCCCTCCAAACCAGACTGTTTCCTTTGTATGTCTGGCCCTTTTTTTTATAGGTCTGATGCGAGGAGAGTGGAATTAAGAGTCCGTGCAGTACTTATTGTGCGTATTGCCAAGCCAGCTGATGTTTCGGCGTCGCTGCTTCTCAATGTAGGTCTGTCAACCGCTGGTGCTCCTTTTGCATTCCACACAGATAAAGATCTCTGCTCTAATAGAGTTGCCACCCCAGCCTCCTGTTCACAGCGACTGTTTGGCCTAGGAATTTAGCGGATTATGGGAGCGCAGTTCAAAGTCTCTCTGTATAACACTGTCTCTTTGCATCAGAAAGCCCTGAATCACGGCACTGTGTCTCAGCCTCCGGGGCTTTGGCCAAGAAGATTGAGCTTCTCCCCGGTTAAGCTCTTGTGTAAATTTATTTTCGGTAAATGACAGATTGCACCAAGATTCCCTCCAGATTCCTGAGCATGTAGCATCCAGTCAACCTGGAAAGGGACAGAATTCTGGGTCTATTAAAGAGGGAATTCATGGCTCTAGGAGCTGCTATACAAACTGATATCATTTCAGTTCTGGGGCAGACTGTCCGACATCAGTTACAATGCTGTGCAAAAATTGTAGACATCTAAAAACATCAGGCAGTAAGTGTGTTTACGCATGTACTAACAGCATATCGTTGTTGTCGGAACAAAACCTCGTATCTCCAAAATGTAACTTAACAGGAGAAGGAAAAAACTTGCTTAACTTTTAATGTAAGTCAATGAAAACAGAATTTTTTCTAAGTCATTTTGGGCCGTTTATTTTGGTCCATTCTTCATGAAATTTACACACAATGTAAAGGACGTGTATTTTATCAAGTCAAAAACTGAAAAACGGTTTTCTTCCAACAGCAGCGATATAACCGAGTACATTTAAAAAACATTAATGCAGTAAAACAAAAAATTCTTGTTTTCAAAAAAGAAGTGGGTAACCTAGTCTTAGGATATACAAGAAAAGAGTTTGGTTCTGGATTTCTCCCAGACTCCCCAGCGTTTGCAGCGATTTCATAAGTTCCATCAGCAGCGCCTGATTTCGTTTAATGAAATATAGACTCAACAAAGTTGTTAGAGGATAACTATAATAATGGGCTTCCTCAAGGAGAGGCCTGAAAAAGGTTAAGTAAATAAATCTGCATGCAGAAAATCTCTATTTATTGTATTAATATTATTTGTGTTGATTCAAAAAAATTTTTTTTTCTGAGAAAATAAATTTTTTTAATCTATTAATCTGTTTTTCTTAGGTGCCTAAAACTGTATTAAACTGGATACTGCATAGAGGTGGGCAGTATGGCAAAAATGTAATGTCATGATAATTCAGATTTTCACAATAACACAGTATGTTATATATTTTTCTGACATCTGATAAATTAGAACGAGAAAATAGTGCCATATTCAAAAAATACGCAACTGTGAATACAATAATTTATTATGCGTTTTACACAATGCACTAAATCCAGTTAAATCATCTTCTACCTCTTTGTAATGAGACATGCAGTTGCGAAGTGTTTGCAAGCACTGACAAAGTCCATGATATGCTCAAGAAGAATATTGTGACGTAATTTATCACAATAACAAAAAAATAAATAATAATAATTTAACAAAATAAATATTCATTATCATATTGCCCAGCCTAAGTGTCTCTCCAGTGTAATCAATAGATACAAAAATAATACCAAAATCCTTTTTTCCGCCATAGACCAACTAATTAACCCTAACTTGTCTGCTGGTGCATTTAATGACGATTTATCTTCTAAAATCTGTGAAGAGTTCGCAATTCATTTCCAAAATAAAATAGACCTGATACGACTCAAGCTCCTGTTATGTTCCTGATAGGCCACCTACATCAGTAATGATGTCTTTTTCTGTTATCAACTATGAGGAGCAACTATTTTAAACAGACTAAGTTCATCCACATGTGATCTTGACCCTGTTTCTACGTCATTCCTTAAGGTGGTTTTTGATTGTGTGCACAGTGATCACAGTGTTTTAACTATTGTAAATTGTTGCCTATCAACAGGTGTTTTTCCAGATGCTTCTAAATCTGCCCCGGTGAAGCCTCTGCTAAAAAAAGAGTAGCATGGATCCTTCCATACTAAATCATTTTAGACCAATTTCAAACCTACCTTTTCTCAGTAAAGTCTTAGAAAAAGTTGTTTTCAAACAACTAAATGCGTATCTAATATCAAACAATTTACGCGAGAAGTTTGTCAGGCTTTCGTTCGAACCACAGTACAGAGACAACATTGATTCGCGTTATGAATGACCTCAGGCTCAGCGCTGATGCTTTATTAGATCTTAGTGCAGCCTTTGATACCGTTGACCACAAGATTTTACTCCAGCATCATGAATGCTGGGTCGGCCTCTCAGGCACAGTTTTAGAATAAATCATATTTAAGTAATAGACAGTTCATGGTTTCACTTAGAAACCATTCATCAAAACGATTTGCTGTTTCTTGTGGAGTCCCCCAAGGTTCAGTCTTGGGGCCTTTGCTTTTCTCTTTGTACATCCTACCTCTAGGTGATGTCATTAGGGAGCATAGTATACATTTTCATAGCTATGCTGACGACACCCAGCTATACATTTCTATTCCTTCTGAAGATCAAGGAAAAACCAGCTGTGTGTCAGATGTTTTTCTCAGTGGATGTCGCAAAATTTTCTACAAGTAAATCATGAAAAAACTGAATTGCTGATTGTTGGCACAGAAAAATTATTTTTGAGAAACTCTGTTCTTTAGCTTCATAGACCAAACCTGTAGTACGAAACCTGGGCGTGATCTTAGACTCTGAGTTCTGTTTTACCCCGCATGTAAACACGGCCACTAAAGTAGCTTATTTTCATTTAAGAAATATCGTTAAAGTTCAGCCTTTTGTCTCTGAGTGACGCAGAGAAACTTGTTCATGCATTTGTTACAGCAGAGTTGATCACTGTAATGGTCTTCTTACTTACAAACAGCGTGCATCCTGACAAAAACAAAATCACATCACTCCCATTTTAGAAGAGCTGCACTGGCTGCCTGTATCACTCAGGATAGATTTCAAGGCGTTTAAAGTCATGTAAAGAAGTTTTGAAGCATACTGAAGTCTATACAGTCTGTGTATTTAAACTGTGCCATGAGAACAGCCTGTTTCAAATGCATTGTTTCTTGGATGCCATGAGAACCAACTCAGTATCATTTGTCCATCTGTCCAGGCTATTGCAGTTTAGCCCTACCCATTGATATTGAAGTTCTAAGCAGTGTTTCAGTTCAGATTGCTTTTGAATGAAACACAATACTGGACAGCAAATCAGAACAAAGATCATTTATCTTATATGTTTCTTAAAGGCATAGTAACAAAAAACAGCCTGTTGAATTCTAAGGGGTCAGGAGAGGTTGGAAAATAGCCATGTAAAAAATATATTATGGCTGTTGTTGGTACATGAAGTGGATTTCAAGGGAAAAAATAAAATACAAGAAAAATGTAGGACATGGGGCGCTTTAAGTTTCCTCTTTAGTGCAACATGCTGAAGCTGAACTACAGTCCTCTTCGTAATTACTGGAACCCCAGTCAAGGCCATGAAAACAGTCTTTATGATAAAATAGGTCAAGCTCACGCTAAACATAATTTAACTCTAATCCTTAATTGAAAAAAATTTTAGTGGAAACAAAACTACCAAAAAGAAAACACAAAACCTTTGCAACAAATAGAAGGTGAATTGTATGCATATTTAAAAATGCTTTTATTGAGATGTTCGCAAAAACAGCAGACTGTGGAAAACACGTTCATCACTATCCTTAAGTATCACTTCATGAGATGTTCATTTACTCTAGTATTATTGAAATCAAATACTTTCTAATTTTACTCAATGAAATTTCCAGGAGGGAAAAAAACAAACATACCTTTTAATACATTAATACATAACTTACATTTTCATTTAGAGCTTCTAAGTACAACCAGGAGATTTTTCTCTTTCTCTCTTGCAAGTCAGTTGAGTTCTTGAGCATTTCAATCTTTTTTATTAGAACATCCAATCAGGTTCTTATTATTGTAAAATGAAACTGCCCATCTTAATTTGCTTCTGTGTGAGGCCTAGTACTGCTGAATAGTCTCTGAATCAGACCACCGAATAAAGGAATTTTAAAATTTATTTCTTAAAACATTTACTTTTTCACTTTTAATATATGAGTATGTTTAAAAACTGCAGTGAAAAAGAAAAGGAAAGATTCCTTAATTGACACCTCAGCTGTATGTCATGGCTAATGTTTATCCCTGACTCGTAAAACAGGTCTTAACTAGAGATGCTTCTGGTTATTGTTTAACCTTATTCTCCAGGGTATGTTTTGTTTTTTCCATCTGAATTTACATGACCAAACCAACCGTGAGGCAAATTATTCAGTAACTGCATGAAATAAATGTAAATTCTTATTTATTTTTGTAAAGGTTAATAGATAATGCATCTTATGATCACACATATCACTATATACTTACAATTTACTGCTGAAAGCCAAAAATCTCAGACGCTCTTTGTGTTATTTTCTAAAAGTGATGTTTCCAGAGCAGATCACTGAAGAGACGCCGTCTGTTTATAGTTTATAGCCCAGATTTGGGGAAAAACGGGTCGACTTTCAGTAGAAAAACAAAGTTCAGCTTCTTTTATTCAAAGGGTTTAAAATGACATCACCGTCTATTAGACTGGAGAGAAGAGCTACAGCCTCACACGACGCCCAGCTTCTGAATGGAGCTTATGAAATATGAACGTTATGAAGAATATGACCAAGTGCGTTTTGGGACCACCGGTGGTTCCAAGGAGTTTAAAAGGTTGATAGAAATTAGGCCACTATCTCTTCTTCTAAGCAAGCAAGCAAAGTTTATTTATCTGGCGCTTTTTACAACAGGTGTTGTCACAAAGCAGCTTTACAGAACAATCAGCATTACAGAAAGAAAGAAAAGAGAAATCCAGGTCCTTGCAAATAGTACATAGTTCATGTAGATCCATTTGCAGTGAATTTCAATAGCAGCAACTGTTGCACTGTGTACATGATTTGGACGCATTTTTCTGAAACCAGTGTTATTGTACTGCGTTTTGAGGCCCTTGCAGGCTTTCTGCCCATATTGACCGTATGTCTGAACTCATTGCAGCATCTGGCAGAATAATTATCTGTTTGTTCAGCAATTAGAGAGAGATTGACACCTGAGTGTCACCTTGTTGTGTGTGGCCTGAGGAAGTGTGTGTGCTCGAGTGACATGGGGTCAAGTGGGCGGTTGTTTGCTTTGGTGGGGGGTGTTATCTGATGGGTGCGATGGGGAAGGAGCCCTCTGATGGGGGTCAAAGTTCAATTAAAGTCCAGCAGCTCAAGAGCCCGGCAGCGCTGAGCTGTCAGCTCACTTGTCAACAGAGAGAGAGAGAGAGAGAGAGAGAGAGAGCGAGAGAGAGAGAGAGAGAGAGAGAGAGAGACGTGTGCAGCCTGGAACTATGAGAGCAACTTAACTCCATTTTTATTTTTTTGTATTTCTGATTTTTGGTAGTTTTAGAAGATTTTTGCATTGGCCATATTTTTCCCTGTGGCTTACGATAAAAAAACTGTTGGTACTCTTTACTGAAAACTGTGTATTTAGTCAAATATAGTAGTGAGACCAGCAGTATGTGATGTGATTTTGCATTATTTCTGTCTCCCTCTCTACAGATTGATGTTGAAGTTGCCAGAGGACATGGGGTTAATTGCCATAGCAGCTCGGCAGACTAAGGGAAAAGGTCAGCGATCATTAATTAACATACAGCCAACATGCAGAAACTACTCATTGTACTTTTAAAATGCATGAAATAGAGAAGACCAAACGGCGTCTGGAAAGGAAATATAGGATACAAGATACTTTTGAAGTCAAACATAGAAAATAGCAAAAGAAGCCTGGAAAGGTTTGCTTCAGATATGCTTATATAAAGTCACCAAGTATGAAAATGCACGACCCTTTCAAAGTATAAAAGGAAAAAGGATTTTAGAGCACTGCAAAAAAATCATTAGTACACGATACGGAATCTTGGCGAGTAAAAATCACCTTCACCCGTTTCGTGGAAAACTTTTCTCACTTTAAAAAAAGGATATTTTTTAATTTAATGCTAATAATTCATAGTAATTAATAACCAGTCATTTCTGATTCTGTTAAGCTTTAGTACTTTGAGCTGCCACTCAAAGTAAAAAATAGAGAAATTAAAAAAAACTGGGACTACTTACAGCCAAATGTGATCTTAAAAGTATCCACTTTCTGTTTTTGCATAAGAACAAAGTAAGAAGTAAAAACATTCAAATGGCTTGAGCGTCTCCTACAGCTGTAAGAGTCGTTGCTTAGCAACGTCGTCTCGGCGGAGTGAGAGCGTTTGTGAAAAACCGGTGATGTTATGGTGAAATAACAGCACAGAACACTTCTCAACCAATCAGCTTGCGTGGCCATAACTAACTGTTGTATAAATGAAGTTATTATTTTTATTGATTTATTTATTGTTGGATTGGGCCGTGACAACACTTAGAGGAAACAAATCAAATTTCATGACCTTGGAAAATGCGGCATAATAAATATTCTCTCCCTGTTTTGGGCGGGCCTGTGATCAATTATCATGGTGCTGAGGTGGTCCTTGCCGCTCTAAAGAAGAATAGGCTGTGGCAGTAAACGCACGTGTACTGAAGCAGTGCTGTAACTTTTGAAGAAGCTGACTCACAGTGGGAACTTTCGCTGTTTGTTCTGACCTTTTTCGTTGTCTTTCGGAAGGAATAAGAAGCGATCCATGTTAAACGGCTTATTAAAAAGAAGCCCTGCAACAATCTCACAATAGTATTGAATATACATATATATGTATGTATATATTGACAGACTGAATCAGCATTTATGATGCCAATTAATGTTTTGATCAAGAGTATCAGCAGTCCACTGTGCTTTGAAGTGTTTCACACATTGAACTACACTAAATCCAATTAAACAAGACCAATAATGCTCTCTTTTTAATTGACATTGCAGTTGTTCATGTTCTCGCTATCACTGATGTGCATATATGCATTTCCATGCATGTCTGTTTCACGTGTTATTGCTGTTGGTAATAAGCTTGTTAACTGTATTGCAGGGCGTGGGGGAAATGCATGGTTGAGTCCGCTGGGCTGTGCCATGTTCACGCTGCATCTCCAGGTGGACATTAGCTCACGACTTGGACAGAGAATCCCCTTCCTACAACACCTTGCTGCTGTTGCTATGGTGGAGGCTGTACGCACGCTGCCTGGATACGAGGTACTCTATCAGACTGCCCAGAAGGGCCAGGTGACGTAATCGAAAAATGGCTGATGATTGAGAAGTAACCCAATGCTAAACCTTAACAGCCAATAATTGGTCATGTTGGGAAAGAGACCTGATAGAGGCCTTGTTAGGTCTAATTTAATTTTAAACAGCTTGCCAAATATTAAATAATATTTTTATGTTTCTGTTTGTTAATAGTAACAATGTATATCTACACTCACCAGCCACTTTATTAAGTACCCCATTCTAATACTTGGTAGGACCTCCCATTGCTTTCAGAACAGCTTAAATTCTTTGTGATATGAATTCACCAAGGTGCTGGAAACATTCCTTACAGGTTCAGGCCCATGCTGGCTTGATTGCATCATGTAAGTGCTGCAGATTTCTCAGCTGGACATACATGCAGACAATCTCACATTCTCGCACAGCACGAAGATGTTCTATTGGATTCAGATCCAGTGACTGGGAAGATCACTTAAGTACACTGAACTCATTATCATGATCAATGGAACTTGATGTGGTCTTCTGCTGTTGTAGCCCATCCACCTCAAGGTTTGAGGTGTTGTGCATTAAGATGTGCTTTTCTGATCACTGCTTTTGGAAAGAGTGGTAGCTGAGCTACTGTAGTCTTCCTCCCAGGTAGAACACGTCTAGCCATTCTCCTCTGACCTCACTCATTATGAAGGTGCAATTAAACCCACAGACCTGCCACTCACTGGCTGTGTTTACATGCAGAGAACATACATGAATTCATTCCGATTACAGATTAAGACTGAGGCGCTTATGCTCGCTCTACAATCTGATGGAAAATCTCTTTACTTAGTCACTACAAGGAATCAGACCCAAAATAACACGCATGCGTAAAGAACCACGTAGTGTAGATGCTACCATGACGATAAGCATCACGTCCGGTCAGGGTGAGGCGAGTTTTCAGTTGGTGCGGTTGTGTTTTTAATTGCTTGAAAACGATGTCAGAGAAGTGTACTTCACATCACGTCCTTGTTAAAGAAGGCCGAGAGGAAGACGTCGTGTTTTGAGACACATAAGCTGGACGTCCATCCTACCACCATCTTTTAAAGATCAGAGCATAAACTTCGTCTCCTCTGCAGACCAGTTTCTGCTCCGCCGTGTTGAACGGTATACGCTTTCTCTATGCACATGCAGAACGGATTTAAACTTTCCGATAGGGAATGTGATCAGATACATACCCATTTACACTGCTATTATTCTTCTATTTAACGGATTATTTACAGGATGACCCACCTCGCTCAATCAGACAGAAATTATATTCTGAATGGCCTCAATCAGATAGTCTACTCTGGTATTCATGGACATATTCCGTTCCCTTTAAGCTATTAGTCAGACTATTAATGGATTATTAGGCTGCATGTGAACGCAGCTTAATTGTACATCATTTTTAACCACAAAACTGCCTCAGTACTTTTTTTCCAGTGCTGTTGCCCAGGTTAGAAGGATATACATACACAATGAAACCTATGGCCCCCAGGGTTTCATGAGCAGGTGCTGCTGTCTATTTTACTAATCAGACATGTCACAGTCAACTACAGCACAGTGTTTGAGTCTTTGCAGTGGCCCACACACACATACACTTGCATACAATCAGGTGCTGTGTGTGTACACCGGCGTGTTTGATTGGAGCCATGCTCGGGTGACAGATGTATTTGTGCCACTGTGCTGCTGAAGCGTATCGTGTGGGGTGTCCGGAGCGTGCGTGTTCTGCAAGCTCTCATACATTATGCTGCATTGGACTGTTTGAGTGAGGAGGAAGTATTATGGTATGTGGGAGGAATAACAGGCAGTGTTTGAGTTAACATTTCTTTTCCCAAATGGCACGATCTAAACAGATCTTTCTGTTCAAGATGTTAAGATCGCAGAAATAAGAGACACTGTGTGCGTATGTAGGTGTTTTTAGAAGTGCTGTCTACATGAGACGCCCATAGAAAACCTTGTCAGCTCCATTTGTTAAAGTAATTACTAATGTAATGTTCATGTCGGATAAGGTAGGAGGTCGCTTATTAGCTGAGGCATTTCTTATTATTCATGAATTAGTGATTGTATTAAAGTTGCAACTGCAAAGATGCTTCCTAAGCTCCAGTAAGAAGTCAAAGTAATACTAGTCATCTGCCATGAAGCCTAAGAAAAGGAAATGGGCACAAAAGAAGAAAAGTTGCAGATCGAACACAAAAAAAAGCTGATGGTGATTTCATAAAATGGGCTGGCCACCAATTGACTTTTTGAATTGAGTCCAGACCTCATCATCATTGAAAGTGTTTGGTAATACTTGGATTGTGAGACGCAGAAAAAAGCAACCAGTTTCTAAGACTGAACTTTGGATATGTTGGAAAAATATCTAGTCTCTAGATAGTTTTTTCTAGATATTCTCTAGAAAAATCTCTAGTGCTTCATCGGTGGTCACAAGACGCTGCTGGCTGGATATTTTTGGTTGGTGGACTATTCTCAGTCCAGCAGTGACACTGAGGTGTTTAAAAACTCCAGCAGCACTGCTGTGTCTGATCCACTCGTATCAGCACAACACACACTAAACACACCACCACCATGTCAGTGTTACTACAGTGCTGAGAATGATCCACCACCCAATTAGTACCTGCTCTGTGAAGGTCCATGGGGGTCCTGACCACTGAAGAACAGGGTAACAGAGTATCAGAGAAACAGATGGACTACAGTCTGTAACTGTAGAACTACAGAGTGCAGCTATACAGTAAGTGGAGCTGATAAAATAGACAGTGAGTGTAGAAACAAGGTCGTAATGTTATGCCTGATCGTTGTATGTAGCAACAGTGTGGTCAGATGGCTCAATGACAGGAGTTGCTTTAGTTTTAATGTAAGTATGTGTGAATTGTTTTCTTTAGGACATTGACCTGAGAGTGAAATGGCCCAATGATATTTACTACGGTAACCTGATGAAGCTCGGAGGAGTGCTAGTCAACTCGACTGTAATGGGATCCACCTTCCATCTCCTCATTGGTAATGCTCTTCCCTGGCTCTACATCACTCAAAATCAAAATAGCCCTTCAGGGTCTTTTAGGTGGATTGATGTTTCTTGTGAACAGGGATTGTTAAATTAGCAGTAACTCCTCTTTCATCCCTCTTTCTCCTTCCTGTCCTGTAGGTTGTGGATATAATGTGAGCAACAGTAACCCCACCATCTGCATAAATGACCTGGTGGTGCAGCAGAACTGGGAGAGGGGTGGCAGTTTGAAGCCCCTGAGCTCGGCTCAGCTCATCGCTCGCTCTGTCACTCTGCTGGAGCAGCTCATCTTCCAGTTCCAGCAGCAGGGGCCTCAGGCTGTACTGCCCCTCTACTACAAGAGATGGGTGCACGGGTGAGTTTACTGTTAACCTCTCACAACTGTGCTTTTGTATTATCTACACACTTAAAGCTTTTTTAACCTTACTCAAATTGGAATAAGACTGAAGAAATCAAACTATGAAATAATACATGTAGTATTACCCAGTGATTATATTTAAAATTATTGGAAGTATCATTTTCGGCTTGATGTCAACTTTACACACTCTTGACATTCCCATAAACAGCTTTGTGAGGAACCACTTAGATTTCTTTCCAACAGTCCTAAAGATGTACAATCATATGCAAAAGTTTGAGCACCTCTGATCAGATGATGTCTTAGAAACAAGGAGATGGTCATGATGTTATGCCTGATCGGTGTATATGTGCTTCTGTAATAACGTTTTAAGCAGTTGTCATTATGCCTGTAGAATAACGTGTCTATGTTTATGAAAAACATTAAGTTTTTGACTGGTATATTATACATTGCATTGTCGGTCAAACAGAAAGACTTAAACTTACTTGCATCAAACAGGATAAGAGGCAGTTTTCACATTTTAACCCAAACCACTTCTTTGATTATTCAATTAGAACTAGTACTAGTAAATTGAGTTCAGGGGTCCATAGACTCAAATAGCCCCACCCCCTGCTCAAATAAACCCCACCCATGCCTAGCAAGTTTACCATCTTGCCTGTCTGAGCTGTACTTTGCTGATCCAGCAGAATTTGTCATCCTGAAGCAGATATTCATGAGTTAAGATGAACGATTAGGTGGTTTTGCGTTATGTGTAATGTGTATTTGTGAGCATTAGAGTCTGCGTGTGTGTTAACGCGGTGTGATGTTTGCAGTGGTACGCAGGTGCGCTTGTGGAGCGAGGATGGTCCAGTGGCTGATGTTATCGGGCTGGACGATCACGGCTTCCTGCAAGTGCGCTCTCGCGAGCAGGGTCTCGTCTCAGTCCAGCCGGACGGAAACTCTTTTGACATGCTGAGGAACCTCATCGTCACCAAGCACAACTAGACCCTCGACATAAAGATGACAGCACAGACTTAGCGCAGCTACATCCCATGTCATATCAAAACCTCATAGCTCCTTTTTGGTTATTCGTTTTTTCTTTTTTCCACCACTTGAAAAGACCAGCTGCCCTTCACATTGGGCGAGCATTTCATGATGAATGCACCAGTAAAAATGGACCAACATTATTTAGGATATGATCTGATGCAGTTACTGTAAATGAATAATGTTAGTAATGTACGTTTTCTTTGCTTAAACTATCTAGTTACCACTTATTACAAGGTTTTGTTATGACTGTGATGATGTACAGGGAAGATTTAAACACTTAAGAAGATCAGGAAAGTTACAGAGATGTTCTCGGAGAACTCAGCAGTTGGTTCTTCTCTGTCTAGATTTTCCACTCAGCTTATTTCTTTGTTTTATTTAATGTAAGGACTTTTGATTAGCACCTGTTTTGCAAACTGTTGAGATTTGTAGTCTACAGTTGCTCAAGACAAGCTTTGCTTTCTGCCTTTGGGGACTTTCACAGTGTCGAAATGAATTGATGGTGAGTTCCGATTTTCTTTAGGCTTATGCTCTTGGATTTGTTTAGAAGCCTTTATTTTGCTATTTTTGTTTAGCAAATCTCACTTCTTACATACTTGAACTTCGACAGGCGTTTCTATCACTTTATCGCTTAACATATGAACATGTCTAGTTAACTTGCGTAGTGGGTGGGCTGATCTGTTGACAGAGAATCAGAACATCCTGAGTTCAGCACTTAACACATTCACTGCTTTGCTTTAATTCCTTAGGCTACAGATATGACTTGACTGAATAACCACTTATGTTAATCAGAAGAAGCACAGCTTTTTAAATACATTTTCAAGGCTATCTATACCAGCATGTTGCAACACACGGTGATCAGAAAATGCATGTTTGCTTTGAAGAACTTCAAAAAACACGAAGGTGTACGAAGTCTGCTTCCATTTAGTTGTGCTTGTTGCTGCAGACATCCTACTTCGACCAAAAACATAGAGCAGCAATAAAGAACTACTCATAATGATGGTTCTACTGGAGATGCTTAGCATTTATTTGGGACTTTTATTTTATAATATGTGCAAATGTCTCTATAAGGCTATAAGGTTGCAGCAGAGCACATTAAGTCTTGTTTACTGTGTCCTAGTACAGGGTTTTTTAACGTATCAGAAACAACAGACTACAGTGTTTTACTTTAAGCCTTATATTTCATTTGTAAATTGCTGATAGTTTGTGGTTATTTGACTGCAGTTTGTAACTTTACATGAGCATGCGTACCCTTTATACATCTGAACTGAGGCTATAGTTGCTGTGTGTCTGCATTAAGGATTATTTTTTCAAGGTGATGTATATTTTGGCTCTCACATCAGCATATAAACATAAGGAATCACTTCATATTTTGTAATAATCAACAGTTTGTATGAAGATGTTATTTCTTCTCTGTGTTGTTCCAGTATTACATAGAGTGGCTTTAAATTCAAATAAAAGAAAGTACTGACTGAATCTTCCCTTTATGCTTTATAGCAGTAATTGACTGATTGATCCACACCCTCTCAGCCAATCACGATCATTATGCTTGCACTATCTCAGCCAATCTCAATCATTTCCAAACGTTCTCTCCTGTCAAGAAGGAAAAGCTCCACAAAGCAAACCTGCAGTGAAAATGAGAGCAGTTAATCAGTTGTTATGCTAGGATGTGAAAAGATGTTACTGAGGAATTTTTCATTAAAAGACAGGTTTTCTGGATCCACTGGAGGATGGCGATGATTCAACCTCTTCAGCTCCTTCAGACCACCGGTGGTTCCAAAACGCACTTGGTCATGTTCTTCATAACGTTCATATTCCATAAGCTCCATTCAGAAGCTGGGCGTCGTGTGAGGCTGTAGCTCTTCTCTCCAGTCTAATAGACGGTGACGTCATTTTAAACCCTTATAATAAAAGAAGCTGAACTTTGTTTTTCTACTGAAAGTCGACCCGTTTTCCCCCAAATCTGGGCTATAAACTATAAACAGACGGCGTCTCTTCAGTGATCTGCTCTGGAAACACTACTTTTATAAAAATAACACAAAGAGTGTCTGAGATTTTTGGCTTTCAGCAGTAAATTGTAATCATATAGCGATATGTGGAGATCATAAAACACATGTAAACATGTTCTGTTCATTTGAAGGAAACTTACAAAAAAAATTACATTTATTTCATGCAGTTACTGAATAATTTGCCTTATGATTTGGTCATATGAATTCAGATGGACAAACCAAAATACACCCCGGAGAGTAAGAGGTTAACGTAAGCTCAACTTTGTCTTGGTTACTGAATTAGCTAAAATAAGTAACTTTAAATGAATTTATCTGACTGTGCAGTGCCTGTATCATCACGCTGGTGCACGTGCTCCTTTTATTGTTTGATTAAAGTTGGCTGAAGTTGGTGTAACAGACCTGTCCCCCTCAGTGTGTAACCCGAGGACTCTGAAAGCTCTTAACGATCATCATGGTGTCTGTGAGGAAAGCCCCGCCCCTCAGTAAGATAAGCCAATCAGCTTGCTGATTCAGCCGCAGGCGGGAGGAGCCCAGCCTCGTTCTGGAGATAATACGCATGCGCAGTTCTTTGAGCTGTTGTTGTTGGAGTTTATCACTGAATTCAGATGTTTTTCAGTGTTAATTTGGCTTTTATTTTCCGTTTTATGACCGTCGAATGGACATTTTTTCCTGTAAAGACTTCACCCCGAGCTCCAGTTTGAGCTTTTAACGTTAACTCATTCGGAAGGGTAGCTTCCATCGCTGAAATGCCCACCTTATTATACATGAAAACCAGAAGGTACTAAATGATTTCACTCATTCCATGAATATAAGTATGTTTCCAGAAATATTTTAGTGTGCTTTGATTTATATAGTATATATTTAAGATACACCAATCAGGCAACATTATAACCACCTCATTGTTTCTATGCTCACTGTCCATCTTATCAGCTCCACTTACTGTATAGCTGGTCTTTGTAGCTCTACAGTAACAGTCTGTAGTCCATCTGTTTCTCTGATACTCTGTTACCCTGTTCTTCAGTGGTCAGGACCCCCATGGACCCTCACAGAGCAGGTACTATTTGGATGGTGGGTCATTCTCAGTGGGTCACTGCAGTAACACTGACGAGGTGGTGATGTGTTAGTGTGTGTTGTGCTGGTACGAGTGGATCAGACACAGCAGTGGTGCTGCAGTTTTTTTCTAAACTTGTATTGTTTAAGTATATGGCCCAATCCCATTTCACCCCTTGCCCCTACCACTCAGCCCTTAGCCCTCTGTTTTACGTGTTCACGTCTAGGGGTAGGGTGTCCCAATCTTTGTTGAGATTCAGGGGTAGGGTGAAGTGTCAGGGCTACATGGCCCTCTAAATGGAGGTTTTTCAGAGACTCCAAACAGAGTGATATGAGGAAAAAAAGAAAAACTGGCAAAATGGCAGCACGAGCAACCAAAGAAACCCACAAATGTGAGAATTTTCTCTATTAAAAATGTACGATAACCACTGTTTTACCTTAGTATAATGTTGTTTCAGGGTATTTTGGTCGTTTTCTTCATAACAAGCATAAAAAAAATAAAAAATCGCTAATAGCCTGCTAATGTTTTAGCAACTAGCTAGCTAACTTTTCCCTTCCACCTTAAAAAGTCCAGCAGTTCTGACACCTGAAGCGCCAGAATGTAACTGCTGCACCGTTTAAGGTGGAACAGGAAAATCCGAACAAGAAGCTGGCGAATATCTGACTTCAGCTTCTTATCACTGTAGAATTAGGGGTGGGTGATGATAAATAATTGCCCAAGTTCCAAGGAGTTGGGGTGACACTTGAAAACCATGCGTAGGGGTAAAAAAAAGAAATGTGATTGGGCCCAAGTGATGCAGATGCTACCAGACACCCTCAGCTGAAATATTGATGGCCATAGCAACAGTAACTATGGGAAGTTGGACTTTCTCCAAATATTGCAAATGATCAATAGAGTAGGGTTAGAGTAACCCCCTTACTTTTAATATACTTGTGCATATAGGAGGGAGGGAGAAGAAGAAATAAATTCCCCTCCACTTTTCAATTAGTGTAACTTTCAGCTTAGCAGGCCAAGAAATGGACATCCAGCTCCATATTTCAGTGTGGCTACAGCATCCCAGTGCTCACCCTTCATCCTCCCCTTTGTGTCTTTCAGCCTGACTGGAGATGATGAGGTGTGCTGGAGGACACTAATGCAGGTGGGCTGTGTAAGTGTGTGTGGAGGAGGATGAGGTTAGGTTTCTTTGGCTCTGCTGGGTTCATCATGGCCTGTTAAAGATCACCTCATCTGTCTTTAGCGCCTCCTGTGCGTGAGCCCTCCCTGGCTGAGATGAGGTGAAAATGTTCCTGAGAGCTCCACTAAACTGTCTGAGATCCTTCACCTCATTACAAACCCATTCACTCAATCCCACATTCTCAAAACCACACTTACACAGAGCACGCTGTCCAAGCAGAGCACTCCAGTAATAACACAGTTTTCCTCCAGTTGCTGTTTAGTTGTTTCAGCACAAAGGGAGAGTTTTATGTACTTTATACAGTACTGTTCAAAAGTCAGGGACCAGTTCAATTGGCCATTAAGTCCATGTTTCTCATTTTTCAGAAGAGATTTCTGAAGAAATTGGATATAAGATAATCCACTGGCATAAGAAAGGGGAAAATCAAAGGAAAATAAATGAATAGATTACTAATTTAAGAAAAAAAATGGGACTCCCAAGAGCAGGTAGACCACCAAAACTGTGACCTTCAGATACTTGCAGCCTTCAACTTTGAGAGATGAAAGCTCCACTCTTACTTTAGATCTGGAAAAAGAGACAACAAGAAAATCTGCAAACCACACGAAAACATTGCTGGTGTTCTCAGAGCAGTAGACCAGACAACACCCCAGACCCAAGTCCAGACCTCAACATCGCTGAATGTGTTTGGATCATGAGAAGCAGGAAATGTAACCAACTAAGACTGAACTTTGGAGGTGTGGAAAATGATGTTTCTTTGAAAAAGTCTCCTGAAAAGAATAAAGGTCTTGACAAAGGGAAAGGGTGGACACACTAAATGCTATCCATCCATCCATTTTCTAAGCTGCTTCTCCCTCAGGGTCGCGGGGGGTGGGGGGAGGGGTGCTGGAGCCTATCCCAGAGGTCATCGGGCGGCAGGCAGGATACACCCTGGACAGGTCGCCAGTCCATCGCAGACACTAAATACTAGAAAAAGGAAATTATAATTAGTTGTTTAGTCTTCTGTGTCATTTCATGTTGAATATGTTTTTTTTTGTTTTTTTTTTTGTCCTGACACTCAAAAATTAACTGCTTGTACTTAATGGCTGTTTTGACTGGCAATTAAATATATTAAGGGTTTTTATTGAGTTCTACTGAGGCAGCAAAGGAGGTGGTCACGCTGGAGCCCCTTTTCTCATTTTGTCTTTAATAAGTGTTTCATGTTGTATGAAAACATTGTTAAATATTGTTAATCTACCAATCAGTTCATACAGTCCATAAAACAGCCCACTTACAGCCTTCACACGCATATTAAATTGAATGACTTCTCATACTTAATCCATAGGGTTTAATATGATGTCGGCCCACCCTTTGCAGCTATAATAGCTTCAGCTCTTCTGGGAAGGCTTTCCACAAGGGTTAGGAGTGTTTATGGGAATTTTTGACCGTTCTTCCAGAAGCGCATTTGTGAGGTCAGACACTGATGTTGGACGAGAAGACCTGGCTTTCATTGCAAAGCTTTCATCCCAAAGGTGTTCTGTCGGGTTGAGGTCAGGACACTGTGCAGGCTAGTCTTCCACACCAAATTCGCTCATCCATGTCTTTACCGAGCCCTGCTTTGTGCACTGGTGCGCAGTCATGTTGGAACAGGAAGGGACCAAACTCCCCAAACTGTTCCCACAATGTTGGGAGCATGAAATTGTCCAAAATCTCTTGGTGCTGAAGCTTTAAGAGCTGCTTTCACTGGAACTAAGGGGCCGAGCCCAACTCCTGAAAAACAACCCCACACCATAATCCCCCCTCCACCAAACTTTACACTCGGCACAATGCAGTCAGACAAGTACCGTCTCCTGGCAACCGCCAAACCCAGAGTCATCCATGGGATTTCCAGATGGAGAAGCGTGATTGGTCACTCCAGAGAACACGTCTCCACTGCTCTAGAGTCCAGTGGCGGCGCTTTACACCACTGCATTCCACGCTTTGCATTGCGCTTGGTGATGTAAGGCTTGGATGCAGCTGCTCAGCTACGGAAACCCATTCCATGAAGCTCTCTACGCTGTTCTTGAGCTGATCTGAAGGCCACATGAAGTTTGGAGGTCTGTAGTGATTGACTTTGCAGAAAGTTGGTGACCTCTGTGCACTATGCCCCTCAGCATCCGCTGACCCTACACTGTCATTTTACGTGGCCGACCACTTCGTGGCTGAGTTGCTGTCGTTCCCAATCACTTCCACTTTGTTATAATCCCACTGACAGTTGACTGTGGAATATTTAGTAGTGAGGAAATTTCACAAGTGGACGGTACCACGCTGGAATTCACTGAGCTCCCCATGAGCGACCCATTCTTTCACTAATGTCTGTAGAAGCAGTCTGCAGGCCTAGGGGCTTGGCTTTATACACCTGTGGCCATGGAAGTGACTGGAACACCTGAATTCAATGATTTGGATGGGTGAGTGAAGACTTTTGGAAATAAAGTGTATGTTGTCAAAAGAACCAGTGCCATTACATAAATACAAAATAGAAGCCACTGCATGTATCAGTCTTACAGGTACAGTAATAATAATGACCTGTTTTAGGCAAGGAATAAAGAGTTGTTTGAAAAATGGAAATGTGAAAGTGAATTAAGACTTTTTTAGTGATCTACACAAATGCCATAAGTGAGCCTCAGAGAAAAATGGGCCCTTTAAAATATTAAGTTAATCCGACAAACATGCTTATTTATTAAAAGCATTTTATAAAGCTAGGTGTCCTTAAACTTTCAGAAGCCGGTGTATGAAGGATAAAGGAGCACATCCCAGAGTGTAAATGCACTCCACATGAGCCCCGTATCATCCAGTCCAGTTTTAAAGTTCATTAAGCAAATAGCTCCACTCAGATCCATAAATGCCACTTCCTCAATATCCTATTAAACAATTTCACTGAGGGGGTCCTGAGGGTCAACAGGGATCTATCCTCTTTAATATTGGCTGCATAATATCACATCTCAATCTGATCCCCCCAGAGACCACTGCCAGGGCCTCTGGCTCACCTTGAAGTGCACATATTTTCTAAAGGCAAAAACAAAAATACACAAAAAGCAAAAATGATCCAGCTTTTGTAAACAAATAACAGTGGAGTGCCCTGTAAAGGCTCTCTGCACTCGAGATTTTATGGAGGGTTAATAAAAGCACAAATAGGAGAAATATGCTGATGACACAGCTGAAGGAGAAGCTGATAGCTTTAATTTAACGGGTCTCTGCGCTTCAATAACAGAGGATCAAACTGATCTCAGCACCAGTGGCGGCCGCTTATGATATCCACACGCTTCTAGGGGCCGTATGTGCGCTCTTAAAGATAAAGGTTCCTAAATGAAAAACATATGACTGGTAAAGAATCATTGCATTATGGGGAAAACATTACTTTTATTAAATAACACAAAGAGCTTCAAAGATCAAAGATTTTTGGCTTTCATCAGTAAATTGTTAGTATAGCGATATGTGTGATCATAAAATGCATTATCTGTTAATTTCATGAAAGATTTTACCAAAAATAAGCAAATAAATAAAAATGTACATTTATTTCATGCAGTTACTGAATAATTTGTCTTACGATTTGGTCACGAAAAAGATGGAAAAATCTAAATATACCCTGGTGAATAAGAGGCAAATCAATAGAAATGACAGACTAAAATGAGCAGAATAATGTCATATTCAAGCTTGCTGTAGAGGATGTGTTAACTTATTTTCACCTGAAAACTCAACAAAGCACGTCGTTTGAGTCGGGGTATAAAAAACATTTGCATATGATTAAAATAGTAAACAAAAGTCGCTGAGGTCTTCAGAGCATCTAGGATTTTGGGCTTTCAGCAGTAAATTGTAAGCGTAGAGCGATACGAGTAGATCATAAAACACATGTTCTGTTCATTTGAGGAGCTTTTACAAACAATAAATAAATCAAATAAAAATGTACATTCATTTCATGCAGTTCCTGGATAATTTATCTTATGATTTGGTCATGTAAATTCAGATGGACAAACCAAAATACACCCTGGAGAGTAAGAGGTTAAGAAAAACCAGCTTAGGCAAGGCAAGGCAAGTTTATTTATATAGCACCTTTCATACACAACGGTCATTCAAAGTGCTTTACAAATGAAAAAAATACAGAAAAATGTAATTAATGTAAATAAAATAAAATTTATATAAATTAAAAAATTAAAAAAACATAATTAAAACAATAGATTTAAAAGAAGTTAATCAAATTTAAAAGAAGGAGATAAAAAATTAGAATGAAAATAAGAAACATGATTAAAACAATAGATATAAAGAAGTTAAATGAATGAGGATAAGAGTGCCGTTACGGGATAAAAGAGGATTAAACTGAGCTAAAGGCTCAAACATGAAGGTTTTCATTCTGGATTTAAAAGTGTTGAGTGTTGGGGCTCTTCTGATGCTCTCTGTCAACTGGTTCCATTTCAGAGCAGCGTAGTAGCTAAATGCCGCCTCTCCGTGTTTAGTTTTTACCATTGGCTGCACTAACTGACCAGTTCCTGATGATCTGAGATTTCTGCCCGGCTCATATTGCTGGAGCATATCTAATAAATATACTGGTCCTGCACCATTAAGACATTTATAGACCAATAATAGTACCTTAAAGTCTATCCTGTAACATACTGGTATCCAGTGTAGGGATTTAAGGATAGGAGTGATGTGCTCCCTTCTTTTACTCCTACTGAGACTCTGGCAGCTGCGTTTTGAATCAGCTGAAGCTGTTTGATTGTCTTTTTTGGGAGTCCAGTTAGGAGCCCATTACAGTAATCAATCCTACTAGAAACAAAGGCATGGATGAGTTTCTCCAGGTCTGCTTTAGCCAGAAAATCTCTGATTTTATTGATGTTTTTGAGGTGATAGAAAGCTGATTTGGTGACAGCTTTGACATGACTGTTAAAAGTGAGATCAGAGTCCATTTGTACACCAAGGTTACGTACTAGTTCTTTAGATTTTAGGCCTCTCGAATCTAGATAGGCAGCTAGTCTGTGTCTTTCATTGCTATTCCCAAATAAAATAATCTCTGTTTTATCTTTATTCAACTGCAGAAAGTTTCATCCATTTGTTTATGTGCTCAAGGCATTTGCACAGTGAGTCTAGGGGACCGTAGTCATTTGGGCAGAGAGCCATGTAGATCTGAGTGTCATCTGCATAGCTGTGGTAAGATATCCCAAAAGTTTGCATGATTTCACCTAGAGGAATCATATATAAATTAAATAAGAGTGGCCCAAGAATTGAACCCTGGGGTACACCACAGGTCACTGGCACAGTCTCAGAAACATTACCTTCCATTTCCACAAAGAAGTTCCTTCCTTGAAGGTATGAACTGAACCATTTTAGGACAGTTCCTGAGAGTCCAACCCAGTTCTCAAGTCTATCTATGAGAATTTTGTGGTCAATGGTGTCAAAGGCTTACAAAAACAGCTTACGCGGTTTTCACAAAGATTCTGACATTTTCTGCCGTTTTCTTATTTGGCAAGAACAAAATCTACACACATTGATGAGCACAAGGTGTCAACAGTTCTGTGTTTTAAGAACACGTCATGAATCTGTGCACTTTTCATTAGGACCTTTCTCAAGAACAAATAGAAGAAAGGAGAATATTGGAGAACGAGGCCCACTGTTCTTTCAACAAGTCTTCATTGAAAGTTTTTTTTTAAGGGTATAGAAATGGTTCTTCTCTGGCTCAAAAGAAACTATTATGGTTACCCTATTATTAAGAGTGCACTGCAGAGCAGATGAATGTCAGTCATGCTGTGCTTTAAACAGCTTTAAAGGTGCAGTGTGGTATCTAGCGGGGAGGAGACTGAATGCCCCTTTCTGCACCCCTCCCCTCTCATGTAGTACCACAAAAAGCCCGGAGCGTCGATCGCCTGATGAAATGTTTGAAGACTAAGACCAACTGATTAAACACATGGAGCCAGGTGTGCTTTAGCTTGTTTGAAGTAAAAACCTGTAGCCACACCGGCCCTTTCTGAATAAGATTAGACACCACTGGTATACTGGAACCTACAGTGGCTGTCAGGTAGACCGGTTCCCAAAATTACGTACCCAGCTGAAAACAGGCGACTTCAGCATCACTCCAAAACTGCCGGAGCCCATCCCAGCAGACACTGGGCAGAGGGCAGGAAACACCCTGCCAAATGAAGGATTTAGCCATCACTGTATCTCTACATAAACATCTCTACTTGCATCCTATAGTGTTGGTCTACTGTGCAGCTTTCTGGTTAAAAGACTAGGTCACCTGATGATGATGTCTTGAAGCTGGGAAGGACTTTTGGAAAGCTAGAATTTGGACTGGATAATGGGGGCAGGTTGTTTTGGGGTGGGCTGTTTGCAATGCAGATAGAAGGAATGAATACAGACGGAAGGCAAATACGTAGCTAGGAAGCTAAGTATGGTAATTCAGCAGTGTAACTGTTGTATCCGTCTTCAAATCAATGTCAAAGCAGAGTTAACAAGGTAGCTGGCTATTCTAGATAAACTATATTCGGTATATTCAGTCACCCATCCAAATCAGTGAATTCCGGTGTTCCAATCACTTCCATGGCCAGAGGCGTATAAAACCAAGCCCCTAGGCCTGCAGACTGCTTCTACAGACATTAGTGAAAGAATGGGTCGCTCTCAGGAGCTCAGTGAATTACCGCTACTAAATATTCCAGTCAACTGTCAGTGGGATTATAACAAAGTGGAAGCGATTGGGAACGACAGCAACTCGGCCATAAAGTGGTCGACAGAGTGGGGTCAGTGGATGCTGAGGGGCATAGTGCGCAGAGGTCACCAACTTCCTGCAGAGTCAGTCGCTACAGACCTCCAAACTTCATGTGGCCTTCAGATCAGCCCAAGAACAGCGTAGAGAGCTTCATGGAATTGGTTTCCACGGCCGAGCAGCTGCATCCAAGCCTTACATCACCAAGTGCAATGCAAAGCGTGGAATGCAGTGGTGTAAAGCGCTGCCACTGGACTCAGTGGAGCAGTGGAGACGTGTTCTCTGGAGTGACCAATCACGCTTCTCCATCTGGAAATCTGATGGACGAGTCTGGTGTAAAGTTTGGTAGAGGGGGGATTATGGTGTGGGGTTGTTTTTCAGGAGTTGGGCTCAGACCTCACAAATGCGCTTCTGGATGAACGGTCAAAAATTCCCCATAACACTCCTAGCCCTTGTAGAAAGCCTTCCCAGAAGAGTTGAAGCTGTTATAGCTGCAAAGGGTGGGCCAACATCATATTAAACCTTATGGATTAAGAATGGGATGTCACTCAAGTTCATATGCGTGTGAAGCCAGACGACCGGATACTTTTTGAAAATATAGTGTATCTTGCATCAGTTTGACTTATTTTCTCCAGCTGAAAGGGTGAAAACCTGTCTTTAGCATCCAGAATTGTGATGGGATCACTGATATCTTCTGCTTTTGCTTCTACAGATGAGGTTAGAGTTACACTAAGGCTAGCTCGGCTGTATTTATTACCCTGCAGCTCAGGGGCTAGGCTAGCAGTCAGTGTAATGCATGCTGCGTGAGCAGTGAGAGAATATCGATGTAGGAAAACATGAATTCTGTCAAACCCATGAGGATAAGGGATATGACTCAGTGCTATGGGATATTGCATAGCTTGACAAATACACATTAGACTCAAGCTTTAGGCTGGAATGGCCTTTTAAAATGTTCTGATCTTTGTTTAGTCCCTGAAATAACTTGGAGCAGAACAGCAGAAAGCTGGACAGAGTAATGATGAGGCAGGTGGCGCAAATAAACAGGCAAACATCGACCAAGGCAAAGTGTCATCTCTCATGTTTATTCAGATTCAAAGCAAAGTACTTTTTCATCATTTCAATGTAATTAGGTGTCATTATTTGTCATTTACACTCTTCGTTTGGCCTCATAAATAAGTGAAATGTAATGTGTGTGAGGAATAAATACAGTCGTTATTTCTTTGCATTTTAGTATAATGGATATTTTGTTTAAGCGTGGTGCTGTACTGTTGTTAGGCAACAGAGAACCTGGGGCAGCACCTGGGAAATTGCTAATATCTTCAGCTCCACAGCAGATGACCATTTAAACCTCATATTCCTGTTGTGATGGTTTGTTCCATTTTTTCACAGAGCCTCTAAGGGATCATGGTTTTAAAAAAAAAAAAAAAAAGGCTTTGCATTCCCTGTCAATAATTTAGAACTCACTCATATAATTTTACACTGCCTCATAATGATTTTGCATTCCTTCCCATTCCCTTGCAAATGCAGTGGATTTTGCACACCAAGCTTTTGCGGGAGACTGCAAAACTACTACAATGGAACACAAAAAGTTTGTGCAGGAAAAATATTGTATGGGAATGCAGTCCAAGTATTTTTTTCACAATGGCACTTTAGGAGCTTGGTATCAAATCAGAACAAAACCTTGCATCTCCTAAAAAAAAGTAACTTTACAGTAAAAGGGGAAAAAATGTTTGGAAATTTCATTGCAAGTTAATGTCAAAAGATTTTATTTTGTGTCATTTTAGATCATTTTTATTGGTCACTTCATAAAATTTTGACACAGTGTAAAAGGCAGGTGATATTTCCAAATTATGCAAAACAACAATTGACATGTAAGGTTTTATTCCAGCTTGCTTTCCTTTAGAGCAGCTGAAGTGCTGCTGAAACCTTTGGGCCATCATACAACTTTTTCGAGTAAAACCCTTGAGAATATCTTTACAATGGGGGAAAACGTCAGTGGGCTGTGACATTAACTTCTACAATATCAGGATCTCAGTGGTTTTTTATTTATTTATTTTTTATTCAAAGGTATAGTTGGGGTGGCAGGATGTCAGGACATCTGTTCTTGCATATTCACCATCTCATCAACACAAACTGTTCAGGATGGCAGCAAATATGAGGACATTCAGAGGAAAATCCCTGGATGGCTGCTGGATATCACACCAGTTCCCAGCATTATGACTAAAATCACTCTTTGCTGTCTTACTGAACACTTGCTACTGGCTTAGTTTCTTGCAAAAATAGAATATACTCAGTACCTGAAGTTGTGTGCTGCTCCACACGGAGGCAGGTATTGGCTTATTTGTGTGCAGCTGTGTCTACGTCTGATGCACTGAAGCATCGAGGAGGTTCACACTCACCAATTGCTATGTCTTACACTGTGTTCAAAATCAATACTTGATCACTGTTCCCCACACTGGAAATCAGGAGCATGCTAGAACAATACAGGGAACCGAATTTGATTCAAGTAAACAAATTTGTATATTAACCTTACACAATTTTCCTCATGACTCTATGGCATTCCCTCAGCGCTACTGTAGCATTATGTGAGCTGAACCGCTATCCTCCTCTGACCAAACCAAACAGCACAGTGCAATATGGGTATTCTGTGTCCAATGGGGTACACTGTATGTAGACTACCTTTTGTGGGGCATCGTGGGGTCAAAGTTTTGCCCCTATTATTTATTTTTGGACACCATTACAAAAGAACAGGCCCCCGAAATAGTGTGCCACGTAATGAGTAGGTCATAACCTCAGCGTCCTCGTTACCCGACCTCTGAGCTTTGTCACCTCTCGTTGCTGATGATGACCGAGGTGCCGATGTAGTGTGGGATCTCACTGTGGCTTTCGGGGGAGGGGCTGGAGGCCGGGCTTTGGCCTCTGTACAGGTAGGGGTGTAGCTCCTCCCCTCGGTAACCGTAGCTGTCCGTCAGGTGACTCAGTGAGTAGGGCGTGGCCGGGAAGGAGCCGCGCTTGGCCAGGACGTGGTGAAAGTTCAGAGAGACAAAGGGAGACTGTGCTTGGAGGCCCATTCCCCTCAGTACTCTCCTGTCTTCCTCCCTGGCCACTCTGCGCTCTCCGTTGCTGTCGCAGTGCCCAAGGTGTCCTGATTGGGGTTCAAACGGTGCCTCAGCCGAACGAAGCCTGCGTCTCTGCTCAAGGACCATCTGCATGGGGAGGTGCTGGCTGAGGCCTTGGGACATCCGAGGCTGCTCACAATTGCTCTTGCCCAGCATTCCTCCTGCCAGAAGCGGACACGAGACGGACATCTCGCCCCTCTCTGCTGGGTCTTTGCTGTCCCGAAGGAGCTGCAGTTTCCTAGCCTCTGCACCGCTCTGTATAGGGGCGTGGAGGCGACTCTCTGGCCTGCCCTGGCCCAGAGAGGGATGATCATATGGCTCCTCTTTAAAGCGGCTACAGGGTCTGGAAGAGGAGCAGCTGCTGAAGCCATCATGCAGAGCATCGCTGGAGAAGCCCCTGCCCACTGTACCGCGATCTGCAAGATTAAGATATCCAATGCAGTTGGTGAAACATAGCTTTAAGCATCTTTAAATTAATTTAAATTAAAAAGCCACGTATCTAGTTAGTAAGACGTAATTCATTCATTCATTAACAATGAATGAATTAACATTGATGTTAAAATAAATGCAAATAACATTAATACAATAAGTAGTGATTGTTATGCATGTCAATGCTTTTATTTAACACTTTTCATATCTCTCCTTGAGGAAGCTCAATTATGTTCGTAGTTAATATCCAACGCCTGGTTTGGCTAATCCAGGGCTTGGCAACCCAAATGGTAAGAAGAGCCATTTTGCCACCACAGCATTTCATGTCCATTTTATTGAAGTAATGTTTCATCTTGGCTGTAAATTTGCCTCAGCATGTGGCAACGTCCTAGTACAGGCTAAAAAAAACAAACAAAAACAGACTTTCTTTGCTCTGCTTTAAGCTTCAGCTCTGCTATAAGTGCTTGTCTCGCATCTCCAGCAGGAAACTTTTCTATGAAAGTGAAATAGTTTCTTGTAAAATGTCTCTTAACATTTGACTTTTCACAAGGCTGAAGTCAGCTTTTCATTTGGCAGCTTCTTGTAGCTTTGAATTTTCCCGTTCCACCTTAAATGGTGCCTGTAGCGCCAAAATGTAGCTAACTGCATAGCTAACTGCTGTGTTGTTTGAGGTGGACTTAAGAAGCTGACTTTAGCTTCGTGATTTTTTTAGTGTTTAACAGTTTCTCACTACAAATTAAACAAATCAGGAAACCAACTGGAGTGATTATAAATGCAAATAAGTCCATTCATCTCCAAATTATTAATGTTTGTCTTAAATTTCTCTCTTTGCCGTTTCATTAGCTACTAGGTAGGTGAGACTGTTATCTCCATTGCTATGTTGACCAGCAGTCTGTGTGCCAACCTTCAGGGTTATGAGTAGTTTTACATTTAACTCCAGCACTTAAGACCATTTATTGTTAAACTGTGTTGAACGATTGGCAGAGATGTATTTTACTGCAAAGAGGATTTTATTTTGACCTAAAAATCTTATTCTGCTGTGGAGCTGCAACAAGGCAGTAAAGGAGACGCACGTTGTGCTGATGGTGGAATTTAGCAAATACATGTAAGTGCTGACCAAATTACACCAACAAATCTGAACAATCTAAAAAGCCTAATGGCAGGCGTATTGGAAGAGCTCGGTTTATATGCCAGTTACAAAGAAAGGAGACAAGAAACAGTTGCACATTTCCCTTCAATCACATTTTAGTAATGGTCAAGGCCATTCAGACTAGGGCCATACATTGAAGGAGAACAGCCAGATGTGTAAGCAGGGTCCAGGAAAGGCAGAGGAGCAAGATATATCATTGGATTATTGTTATTGTTATTGATTATCCAAGCCAAGGAGTTCAAGAAGGAGGTCAACACCTGTTTCATTGACTACAGCAAAGCCTTTTACTCTGTTGACCGTTTCAAATTATGGACGAGGCTGTCCACTACCGCCATACATGTTCAACCTGTATGCAGAACCTACAATGAGAGTAGCAAAACTGGAGGAAGATGATCGAGGACTCAGATTGGTGGAAGAAACATCAGTTGCCTTCAATATGTAAATTACACAACACTCATAGCAGAAAAGTTGGAAGACCTGGAGACCCTTCTACGGTAGGTTAAAGAACAGAGTGAAAGATAGGCAGCTCCACATGAAGAGCACTAAGGCTATGACAACAGAAAAGACTGGTAACTTTACCATCGATGTGAATTGGTTAACCGAGTAAGCTTTAGCCTACTCTGCTCAGTCATTAACAACAGAAGATCAGAAGACCCAGCACAAGATATACAACTCAGATTGACGGAACAAGAATGAAGGAACTTGAAAAGATCTTCAAATGCAGCGATTCGTCTCTACAGACAAAGATCAGAACGGTCTGGGCTGTGCTCTTTTCTGTGGTTCATCTTTGGGTGTGAAAGCAGGACAATAAACAAGCAAAACAGGAAAATATTGATGCCCTTGAACTTTGGAGTTGGTGCAAACTTCTGAGAGTACCTTGGACAGCAAAGAAAACAAACAAATGGATCCTCGAACAAATCAAGCCTCACCTCTCACTCAAAGCCCAGATAACCAGACTGCATTCTGAGAAGAACCAATTCATTGGAAAAGACCGTTATGCGTGGAGCAGTTGAAGGTATAAGAGGAGGAGGAACATCCAGCAACAAGATGGATGGATGCAATCAGAGGAATCATGAGCCGCTTAGAACCAAACAAAAGACATGATATTCTGGAAAAAAAAACTATTCATATGGTCGCCAGGAGTTGGAAATGACTTTTATTTTTTATAATAATAAGAATGTGATGGCTTGGGGCAGTCAGGAAACATCTGGAACCCAACTTTCCTGGCTTTTTTAACTTTTAAATCACAAGATATCAACTACTTGTGTTATCTTTTACTGTATTATGTTTATTTACATTTATTCTAATGCTATGTTAAGACTGTATGGGCAAAAACAAGCGTATTGTCCAGATAAATGGTAAATTATGCTTAGGTATGTAAGACTTTTGCACAAGTACTTTGGAGCAATGCCAAATAAGAATCACTTGTTTTTTGAAGAAACAAATGAATTGTTCCTTAAAGAACCAATTTTGTGAACGAGGAACCTTGTTAAAGTTTAAAGAACATCCATACAGTGTAAAGGTTCTACACCAGTTAAAGGTTTTCTCTGGAACCATGCAATAACTATTCAGCAATCTTTGTTTTTAATCTCTCAGACTTTGAGAACCCTGCTGACAGTTTAACTGCTTAGCCAGTCACTGCAGGGATAATCTTACCTTTCCTTCACTTTGCCATGAATCACTGTCCTGCTCCGTAGCAGAACACTAGTACACCCTACTGTGGCGAGGATGTTCTCACTGAAACTCGCAATCTCAGTATGACTTAGAACAGCTTACTGAAAGGTTTTCTAAACTCAGTGTGCACTTTATAGCTCTACAATTACAGACTGACATGGTGGTGTGTTAGTGTGCGTTGTGCTGGTCTGAGTGGATCAGACACAGCAGTGCTGCTGGAGTTTTTAAGCACTTCAGTGTCGCTGCTGGACTGAGAATAGCCCACCAACCAAAAATATCCAGTCAACAGTGTCCTGTGACCATTGATGAAGGACTAGAGGATGACCAACACAAACTGTGCAGCAGCAGATGAGCTGTCGTCTCTGACTTTACATCTATGAGGTGGACTGACAAGGTAGGAGTGTCTAATAGAGTGGACAGTGAGTGGACACAGTGTTTAAAAACTCCAGCTGCACTGCTGTGTCTGATCCACTCGTACCAGCGCAACACACACTAACACGCCACCACCACGTCAGTGTCACTGCAGTGCTGAGAATGATCCACTGACCAAATAGTACCTGCTCTGTGAGGGTCCATGGGGGTCCTGACCACTGAAGAACAGGGTAACAGAGTATCAGAGAAACAGATGGACTACAGTCTGTAACTGTAGAACTACAAAGTGCAGCTATACAGTAAGTGGAGCTGATAAAATGGTCAATGAGTGTAGAAACAAGGAGGTGGTCATGATGTTATGCCTGATCGGTGTATAGCTGGTGGGTCACAGACTCTGGAGATATGTGGAAGCAAGTGGACTAATGTGTGTCTAGCCAGAGAGCTGAGAAATCTCATGAATTCTATAAAGCCTGGATATTGGGGGTGAGGTATAAGGAATCAGTACAAACCTATAACAAATGTAGCCTGAAACAGCACATAGTCATATTGTGTGTTGATGTTAGTTGTTTTTCTTCCTGTGGGGTAGTGGAGTGTACGGCCATCTATGTTTAGCTGCTGATCTTAAAAGAAGCGCTTAGTAGTTTTCTAAAATATATATATATATATAGAATGTGATATAAACTGAATTAGTTAAGAAAGAAAAGAAGACGTGGTGTTGTGCCATTTCTAGTTAGAAAGCTTGAGTGTTCATGTGTTCATGACCGTTTCTCTTCTGAACGTTCTCCAGTCCTCATTATTAGCCTGTTTGTGTTGGCTGAAGAATTAGCTCATATATAGTAAACCCTCACACAAATGATAGTGTGCCATGTTCAACCCAAGCCAGAAATAAAATCATGTACAGTACTGTGAAAAAGTCAGAGACCACTCTTCATTTATTTTATCTCCAGTCAAAACAGCCAAGTTCACCGTGTTTCTTTTTCAGGAACGTCAGGAAAACATATATTTAACAGAAAATTACCCAGAAGCCTCAACAACTAAATATAACATCAGATGTTTTAGTGTGTCCACGTTTTCCTCTTTCAGAGCTTCCGTTCTTTTCCCTCACAATTCAAGTAATCCCAAACACTTTCAGTGATGTTGAGGTCTGGACTCTGACTCTGGGGTGGTCATTGTTCCATTGGTCCACTGTTCTGAGGACACCAGCAGTCTGTCTATTTCCTTTTCTCACTAACAGCTTCTTAACAGCTACACATCCTTTCAGACCCACGTCGTTGAGTTGTCTTGTCACAGTGGAAGGATGGACAGAAACACCTGTGGCTCTGAAGCCAGAGTGGGGCTTGATTTTCTCCTCCCTCTCAAAGTTAAATACTGTTTATCTGGTTCTGATAGTTTTGGTGGTTGTAGGTGGTTGGAGTCCCATTTTTCCCAACTCGAGTTTTGCAAACTCACTTGTTTTTTCTCCTCAAAAATGAACGACTTAATGGCCGTTTTGACTGGAAATTAAATAAATGAAGGGTGGGTCTCTGACTTTTGCACAGTACTGTGTACACCAAGATGAACTCTAGTGGAAAGAAACTCTGACATGGTCCTCTTTATTAATTCTTATGGATGGACTGACATCACAGTGCAGCCTTAGTCTAGAATAAAGTGCACTCTTCCTGAATAACAATCAGTTTTGGGCTTTCTTTAATGATGTGGCTCAAAGAAAAAACACATAGGAACTGTTATTGATCATTTTCAAAAATAATGTTCAAAGCATATCAACGGCTGCCAGTTGGTCAGATCTGTGCCAAAGTCTGCTGTCATCTGTCAGTGAATTTCAGTGTGGAATTGATACTGATAGGGATGATCAGTGATGAGTGAGTACTTTACATTCACTCAGCCAGTTTTTCATTTGTATTAATATTCAGAAACTACAGAAAAAACTTTGGTCAATAGCTCGCTTGAGCCCTTACCTGCGTAAGTGTTATTGCCGGGTGTTGCTGTGGGGCTGCCAGAGTGGGGGTGTAGAAGGGGTTTGGAGTTGAGTGCATGGGGGTTTATGCTGTGTTTTGAAGAGCTGTTGTTGCCCCAGTGGCTGTCCCCGTGGGCTGGCAGGGTGGAGAGCAGCTGGCCCGCTGCCTGCTCAGGAGAACTCGCCGCTGCCCGCAACTTCCTGCAGTCTGTGGGGAGGTGTTGTGTGTAAGTGTGAGTGTAGGGGTAAGGCAGCGGAAGGCTGTAAGGCAGCACCTCGCCTGGCTCTGGGATGGGCAGGGAGACTGGACTCTGTTCCTGACAGGATGACAGACTGCAGGGGGGACTGGACTTCCAGCCGCTTCCCGGAGGAGACTCCAGCTTATCAGAGGACATGGATATCTGGAGTGGATAAATACACACCATCACATATGTGATAGAAATTGTATTGGAGTAATCCAGCCTTCCCACTATGTTGTGTATGTACACTGTACTATGCAAAAGACAGAGACTAACATTTATGTAATTTGTCTGGGAAATGGCCGGTATTCATTTATCAGGTCAGAAAGAAACAAAAAACAGAAAACATGCTGTATATTTAACAGACAATTTCACAGAAACCTGAACAGGGAAATGAAATATCAGGCTTTTGTATAGTTTGTGTGTCCACTCTTCACCTTTATCACAGCTTTCTTTGTTTCTGCAAGACTTGCTTTAAATGTTTCAAAGAAGTCTGCAGGGTTTTTTTTCCACACTTCCAACATTCAGTCTTAGAAATTGGTTGCATTTTCTGTTCCTCATGATCCCAGTAATCCATTCAGTGTTGTTGAGGTCTGGACTCTGGGGTGGTCAGTCCGTTGTTCTAAGAATAGCAGCTTCTTCTTTGTTTGATTTGCAGTTTTTTTGTCTACCTCAGTTTCTTGACAGATTCACATCCTTTCAGGTCTACCAGGTCTTGCTGGTTTCCAAGAGTCTCATTTTTTCCATACATTTGGTCATTTTTGAGCTTCAGTTTTGGAAACTTTTCCTTTCCTGGCACAGTTGGATTATCTATATACTCTTATCAGAAATATCCTCCTGAAAAATGAATAACTCGTACTTGATGACTGTTTGACTGGACATAAAGGATGATCTCCGACTTTTGCACAGCACTATATGTGCTATATGTGTAGTAGGGGTGGTGTGGTACCCACATTAACATTATTAACATTGTTTTTCAGTATGGGTTGTGAGACAATACGCGCTATGAATCAAATCAGGAATGCAGAAGTTTTATGCCATAATTAATATTTGTGGAATCTGACATGCTGACATAAATTGAAATAGATTGCAATGTTTAATGGAATAGCACTTCATGGCATTCCTTTAAGGGAAGGGGCAAAAAAACCCGTCGTCACCAATCATTTACACTTTATGTATTTAAGTGTCTGTGTGTTGTTAAAGAAAATGAACAGTGAGTTTGACTGAGTTGTTGATTTCACCAGGCGTTCATCTTTCTAAAAGGTAAAATGAATATTGCCCCTTCTTTTTACTTTTCCATGACATGATTATAGTGTCGTGGTGCAAAAAACACCGTACAAATCCTAAATGTGTGCATCGCTGCACCCTTAACGTGTACCAGTCAAACATTTGGTCATGCCTACTCACAGAAGACATTACTCATTTGGACATTTTAGCATAATAGTAAGAGCATCAAGGCTATAAAATAACATGAAATTATGCAGTAAACAAAAAAGTATCTTCTATTCTAAATTCCTCTAATCCTCTGCCCCCCTGCCTTGATGCAGTTTTATATACTCGTGGTAGTCTCAGTGCTTTTTCACTCGACTTGAAGAAGTTGGGGGGTATTTAAAGAAAGATACAGAGTAATTCCAAAAGATTCATATTTGTGTAACCATGAGGCGCCTAGGAACCAATCACAATCCAACTGAAAGAGGGGGTCATAGAGTTTCTGTCAGAGGTAGATGAATTTGACTATGGCGTTGACGTGGTCCGTACAGCTGGAGGAGGTTCATATTGAACGCTTGTAAAATAACTTGTACATAATAAATTTAATGTTTATTGAAACCATTTACAGCTTCCTTCATTGATCTGTAATGATTTACAAGTGAGATAAATCATTTTGAAATCAGATGAATCTTTTTGAATCACCTGCATTTGAGTTGTTTTGGGAATGCATTCATATATAGGCATCCAACTCTCTAACAGTCTTGAAACCTAAACTCTATAACTGTCTCTGGACCACTCACAAGGGCACTCTAGCCTAAAACTAGCATGCCAGATGTTATTAATTAGGTTATGTTGTAGTCTATAGTGAAGCATTGCATCCATCAGCCTCATCAGTTTTATCTGAATCTCTTTTTTTTTTGTCCTTTAGTGCTCTCTTACTACAATACCCAGCATGCATTATGCAAAATATTGCTCATCCGTTGGGAATCCCTATGGCTGTGTACAAATCCTGACTGTTAGCCACTGATCTAAAGGCGAATAAATGCACCTGTGGTACCAGCGTTTATTAATTATACAGCACAAAACACAAATGGTCAGTTTTTTGTTTGTCAAAGGAATAATTCTTCCATCTTCAAGATGCATTATCATAAGAGTGTTGTGGCACCAGTGTAAGAGATGAGTAGGCTTATTTACAGCTGGTGCTATGGTTGCCTTTTTATACTTTGTCCAGAGCCTATAGATCAAAATCTCTAATGATTATGAAAACATATTCAATCCGACGTCTCCAAACATTTTACTCATAAATGTCTGTGTGTGTACACGTCTGCGTTTATGCGCACGCATGCTTGCTCTATGTTTGTGAGTACAGTAAGACTGTAGTAAGATGCACTGTTGCTGTACCTGTGGGTATGGAGATATTTTGGGTTTGGTTTTGATCCTGGCCGGCTTGGCTTTGAGCTGTTTGCGGGTGTCCGCTGGGGGAGGCAGGGAGGTCTTATAGGAGAGCGCCAGCCTGGGCCTGCTCTGATCCTGAGACAACTGCAACTCCTTATACTCCACGTCTCTACAGAGCACACACAAAGCATGTTAAAATCACACGCACAATCAGCCTGCCCCTTAAAAAGAAACTAAGTAGACTTTTCCGTATTACAATGATGTTGTATTTGGCTCTTGATGGTCCAAAATCTGGGCTGATGTCTTTATTTTCTAAACCGGCCAGACCAACATTACTCATTCCTGAGCTGTGTGACAAGCAGCAAGCCGGAAAAAATGACCTGCTTATTTTGAAAGTGATAATTTGGCAAAATAAACTTAGTTTTCCTCTTAGCCCAAATCTGAAGCTAACCTCTTTTAGTTTTGCTCTGAAGCTATGAGGCTAATGTGGCTGAGAGCAAAGGACGGTCTTCAAATCTGGACCCTGAATCCAGTTTCTTGTCCTGGGTTTGCATAGGTATGACACTAGGCGGCCAATCGGTTGCATTAACAGTTCATTTAACTACCAGTGATGAGAAAATCCATAACCTTGAAAGTCTTGATTGTGAAGACCATCATTTTTATAGATTCAGGGTCAGAAATCACATAAACAAGGCTGTAAAGTATTTCTGTAAATTTACAGCAGAAGCACTGCAGTAATCTACAGTAGATTAGGGGCAGTCATGGGCTGGAGGTTAGGGAACCAGCCTTGTGACCGGAAGGTCGCCGGTTTGATCCCCAGAGCCGACAGCACATGACTGAGGTGTCCTTGAGCAAGACACCTAACCCCCAACTGCTCCGTGGGCGCTGCGGGTTGGGCTGCCCACCGCTCCGGGCAAGTGTGCTCACTGCCCCCTAGCGTGTGTGCACTCACTAGAGTGTATGTAGCGTTTCACTTCATGGATGGGTTAAATGCGGAGGTGAAAATCCCTGCTGTGGGACTAATAAGGGTCACTTAAGCTTAATTACTGTAGAAATTGTGCATTCTGGGAGATACAGTTTCAGCTTCTTGTTAAAGTGTTGGATTTTGCAGTAGTTAGCAGTTATTTGCAAGGCATTTTGGGAAAGTGACTGGTACTTTGTGCAGTCTCGAGCAGTCTGTCTGAATATTGTAGTAAGCTTCCCAGCATTCCTTGCAGTTTTGTTAATATTAATTAATGCACTTTTTTCATCAAAAATAATGTCAGTTCAACCTAAAATATAGTTCATGTGTTAACAAGAAATTACTAGTTTCATTCAACTCAAATAAATGCTTTGATTAAACCAATGGTTCATTCAAAGTACTTTGTTGAGTTGATTTACTTGTTTTATCCTGTTATTTTGCTTAATCACGTTATTCTTACTTCAAATACATGTTTGTGTGCATTTTGCATGTTTCGGTATTCCAACCATGGTTTCGGTTAGGTAGTTTATCCCTGTTGTGGTTAATAGATGTTTGGTTATCGGCGTCTTCGCGATAGATTTGTTGTGTTACCCTATATTTTTATGTGTGTTATCTGTTGTACCACACAATTTAGTAGCCTAAAGACCCTCAGACATCTCATTAGAGCATATAAAAGCTGTGCATTAGAAATACAGAGTCGTGGGGTACAAGTACAAGTACAGCAATGAACAGTGGCGAGATGTGACTATTAGAGCTAGGACTTTGATTTGGGCCATCAATGTCAAAACTTTGACAAAATATGAGAACCAGTCTCAATGATTCTTCTAATGTCTCTATATGACTCAAGTAGTTTGTCAGCTCTAAGCTAAGAACGCTTTGCATTAACATTTTCTGATGAGCCTAAAGTTAAGTCCCACCTTTAGCAGTCCAGCATGTAGGCACCAGAATGTAACTGCTGCACGGTTTAATGTGGGTCGAAAAAGCCAGCTGTACATCGAACACATACATTTTAAGCTTCTAAAAGGCATTACATGTTTCACTTGAAGCCTGTGACAGACAAATTAGAGTATATTTGAGTATATATTTCTCTTTCAGTAGTGCTCTGTGGTGTACAGCTGCATATTCCCAGTCATTGACCTATCTAGGACTTCCAATGACATTTTTTTTCTCACAAATTGCTCCTACCCATTGGAAATCAAAATGTGATTGGTCGATGCCTGTCTTTCTGTAATTATGGTTAATATAACGCATTAGGACTCGAAGTCCTTATCAATAGGAGGTGCTCACATAGCCAAACCTACCTAAGATACTGCAAAGAAATACAATTCCTTTATGATCATTTCTTTGCTTGACTTGTGAGGAATTTAACACTTTCCATCCTGAGCTTTACAATGAAGCAAAAACAGCCCTGGAATAATTGCAGAGCTCATCAGACATTTTCTGAAGGCCTAGAAGGCCCTGAGGGTTCCCCTCTGGTAATTATCTGTATTTAGGAATGTATGCTACTAGAAATGTATACTATGTACTCATGTATAATACATACTCATACTTAAGTATAAGTGCTAGGAATAAAAAGTAAATCATTAGAGAAAATGCTGTATATAAATGGCTGTAATTTTACACTGATATATATATTTTTTTGCAGCGAAGTCTATTTGAGATTCCTTGACAATGTGTGTGCAATGGTACATTTGTTTCCAGGTCTGACACGATTTCCAATTCTGAGGTTTTGATCCTATCCGTATGATCCTAACTGCTGGTCATAAGCTTCTATCACTATCACACTGGCGTTGTAGGTCCAGTGCTGAGCTCCAGCTTAGCTGACCAGCCTCACTCTTCCAAACATCATACTCAACACACTCTAACACAACAATTCATTCAGCTCCTGCACGTGGAGAAGGCCACATGAGAAGGTCAGGGCTGCATCAGGGTGAAGGTCTGGCACTCACGTGAGGACATAGTTTACGCTGACGATGCAGTGTGGGCGAGAGGAGCGGCTGTTGTGGACGATGGTGGCGTAGCTCTGGACCCAAACCCAGCCACCATGCTTGGACAGCATGCGGTAATACTTTGTGGTGACCTGCCCCTTCACCAGTACTGCAAAGAGTGAGGGGGGTGGGGGTGGGGGGGGGGGGGGGGGGGTGCCAGAAACAGGGAAAGAGTGAGAGCGAGAGAGAGAGAGAGAGAGAGAGAGAGAGAGTCAGTTCACAGCACGCCGTCATTACCAAAGACGGCATCTGTTACACCAATTTCTTTAATTCCTGTGTTTTCACATCTTTCTTTACATAATGTCCACGTCTCCATGGCGACGGCACATGTGTATGGCTGTATGCATATATCCAATAGAAAACATAGATTCATACATAATTCACAGAGATGTGAGAAACGCAGCACTGCTGGTCATTATGGTTAAACAAGTGTCCTGACTTTCATTTAAAATGCATTAATGTTTTTTTCCTTTACGCAGCCTCATATCTCCAAAATAACAACTTTACAGGAGAAGGAAAAAACATATTCTATGTTTAATGGAAGTCAATGGAACCAGACGTTTTACGTGCCGTTTTGGACCATTTCTTTTGGTCGGTTCATCATGAAATTTATACACAATGTAAAGGACAACAATCATTTTCAAAACATGCCAAAAACTGAAAAACAAACAAAAAAAAAGATGCAAGGTTTTTGTTCTGAGTGCAGCGATATGCTTTCGTATGTGAGTGGGAAATGCAGTGATATCACGATAAATCATCACAATAGATTTCATCGCGATGTGCTTTTCTGAACTTATCATCATCCGTACTTAAAGAACAACGAGCCAGTGCATGTTTCCTCTATCGTCGAGAGTTTGCACTGCAAAACATGACATCTAAATGAAGTGAAAACATCTTAAATCTAATCAATATATCTAATATTTCTCATTAAGATATTGTTGTATTTATAATTCAACATTATTCTATACAATCTATACATGTTTGCTTGCTTTAAGCAATTGTGTCTAGTTAACATGTCTTTTTCATCAACCTTTTAGTTGTGTTCAGAAATAATGCAGACAACTTTGGCTTATTACAAGAAATAATATTTGAAACAAGTAAAATGATGTGTCAATGTAATGAGAACAGGAAAAAGGTTTAGAAATAGGTTAAATAATCTTTTCATTTGCTTACAACAATCTTATAATGAGTAATGCTAAACTAAATACTAAACTTATAATACTAATAATAATACTAATACTAAATACTGAACTTATAATGAGTAATACTAAACTAAATACTAAACTTATAATACTAATAATAATACTAATACTAAATACTGAACTTATAATGAGCAATACTAAACTAAATACTAAACTTATAATACTAATAATAATACTAATACTAAATACTGAACTTATAATGAGCAATACTAAACTAAATACTAAACTTATAATACTAATAATAATACTAATACTAAATACTGAACTTATAATGAGCAATACTAAACTAAATACTAAACTTATAATACTAATAATAATACTAATACTAAGTACTGAACTTATAATGAGTAATACTAAACTAAATACTAAACTTATAATACTAATAATAATACTAATACTAAATACTGAACTTATAATGAGTAATACTAAACTAAATACTAAACTTATAATACTAATAATAATACTAATACTAAATACTGAACTTATAATGAGCAATACTAAACTAAATACTAAACTTATAATACTAATAATAATACTAATACTAAATTCTGAACTTATAATGAGTAATACTAAACAAAATACTAAACTTATAATACTAATAATAATACTAATACTAAATTCTGAACTTATAATGAGTAATGCTAAACTTGTTTAACAGATTAATGAAGTTTTTATTTGCTTAGATGGTATCTCGGTGGGCCCTAACTTACTTTCTTGATGCTCTACCTGCACTGTGGAACATCTGGAACATTGCTGCTAACACTGTGTTATCTGACTACGTGGCTCACAGATCACAGCACGTTAAATATCTCGGAACCTTATTCTCATTACCCATGTCCAGAGATGAGTGCTGTGTCGGTGCTGCACTGTCCTGTCTGTTTACTGTGTCTACTGTTTCATTTGTCATATAGATTTTTTCTAGCTTAATTTTTTGTTTGCACACGATATCTGCACATTCGCACTTTGTACTTTTTGTTCCTTGTTGCTCTGTGTTGCCCCTGGAGGAACATAATTTCACTCCACTGTGTACGTCTACATAGATGGAATGACAACAAAAGCCTCTTGACTTGACTTGAATTTTCTGCAGTCAGAGATCCCAAGTTTGATCCCGGTGATGCTACAGTGGCCAGGAGTTTAATACAGTAATACAGAATAATTGGCCTCACTCTCTCTAGGTGGGTAGGATGGTCCTACACCACCCTGTCACTCACTGCAGTTCTAGCCAACTCAGGTGTTTGTTAGATAGTTACATAACAGAATTGGTTGTTAGTGTTCTCCTCCAAGCGTGTTGAGCAGTCCAGTGGTTTGGCTTTAGCGGCAGTTTGAATAGATAAGGTGGAGCTTAATGTGTCTCAGAGGAAGCATGTGCTATCCTTTACCATCCCAGCTTGGTAGCATCATCTGATGGGGAGACCTCACAAGTGGGTAGAATTGGACATGGACAAATTGGGGAGAAAACTGATTTTAAGGAAATAAATTAACTAGCTGGGGCTTCCAAGTGGTGTAGGCTTAGACTCAATTCTTGGGAAATTGCAAGTTCAAATCCTGGCAATTCTGTGACTCACTAAAAGCATGACAGGTCTGGATATAATGAGGCCCAGTATGTGAAAGACTTATCATATAAACATCATCATTGCCAAGTCTTGAAACTCCATTTATAAGTGTGCTACTACTGTTTAGCTGTTGCATTGTGCGTTATAGCCGCTCCCATATGCCAACTCCACAGCCCTGCTCATGCATTTACGATGAAATACACACAGACTGTGGTTATGGAGACTCACGCAAATGGTGCGCGTATCTCAGGTGGAACACGTCACAGCCGTGCACGTGCTGGTACAGTGTTTTCTCTATCAGGTCCTGTGGCTCGTACCCAGTCAACTCGGCCACTCTGGTATAGGGAAGAGGGAGAGGAAAACAGAGCTGAGAAGTGGAAATAATTCTAAACAAATCAAGATTAATGTCATATCAGACAGTGTGTGTTTATTTGGGAATTAGTTAGGCCACATTTAACACACATCGGCATTTTTCCAATGAAAAATTCTGATGACTTCCTATTGGATCATCTTTGTATTCGATCACATTTGTGATTCGGAGCATCTTTTGCCTGAGCACAAATTATATATATATATACATGAAAGCGTCTTATTTGGGCATTACAGTTTGCAGAGTAAACGCAGCCATTGTTTGTCTATGCAAATAGACTTCACTCTGCAACGTCTGCAGTGCTGTGAACGTTGAGGTTTTGCTACATTGATTGATCACCTGTTCATTACAGAAACAGGGAGGGTAAATATCACATCTGTGTCAATAATGAACACCGATAGCCTTTTGTGAAGCACATTGATAGCAGTGACTGATCATTTTACATTTTTACATTTTAAAATCAGTTCCACGATATATATATATATATATATAGTCGTGTGAAATAATTGGGACACCTATTCAGTTATTAACAATATTACTTTATTTACAGTTATTAATTATATTATATATCATAATATTCTGTTCTTTATTAAGACCTGTTCACATATCAATGTCTAATCTTGTTTTCATTCATCTCTGGAAAAGAAGGTGATTTAATTGCAGGTAAACAATAAAACTTAACCTTGTGTAATGTGTATTCTAACTGAGGAGAAAGTTAGGACACCCTACCCACTAATAGCCAGTGTTACCCCCTTTGGCTGAAGTAACTTCAGTGAGATGCTTCTTGAAGCAATATCTCTGGCATCAGTCTGAAGAAAGTTTGCCCCGCTCCTCAGCACAGAATTCTTGCAGCTGTGAGATGTTTGAGGGGGTTCTTGCATGTACAGCCCATTTCAAATCACCCCACAGCATCTCAATGGGATTAAGATCTGGGCTTTGACTCTCCATTTCTTAGTTTTCAGCCAGTCCTTGGTGGATTTATTGGTACGTTTTGGGTCACTGTCATATTGCAGGGTCCAGTTCTGCTTCAGCTTTGAGTTTTTTACAGATGTTCTCTCCTGTTCCTCAGCACCCTCTGATACACGGTAGAATTCATGGTGGACTCTATGATGCCTTCTGTTATCGTGTCCAAATAGACTCATCAGTCCAAAGACAGATCCTTCTTGCACACCAGTTAAACTTGTGCAGTCTCTGTCTGATTGTAGGGGCATGCACTTTCACATTGACAGTAGCAAGAGCCTGCTGTAGGTCTTGTGATGACATTTTAGGGTTTTTTGAAACTTCTTTTAGCATCTTGCAGTCTGCTCTCGGGGTGAACTTGCTTGGATGGCCAGACCTGGGCATGTTGGCAGTAGGTTTGAATGTCCTCCGCTCATAGACTCTTCTCCGGACAGTGGTATGGCTGATTTCAAATTCTTTTGAGATATTTTTTAAATCCCTTACTAGACTCATAAGAGCTACAATCTTTTGTCTGATGGCCTCAGACAGCTCTTTCAATCTCACCATGGTGTTCACTCTCACCTCAACAGTCATTAGCACAACAAACTAAATGTGTGTGGTTTAAATAAGGCAAGCCCCTTCAAAATGCTGAGTAATGATGTTCTAATCATGTAGACCTGATGTGATACAACTGTGTGTGATTTTAACCATTTTAAGTGGGAATAAATGTTGGGGTGTCCTAATTTATTCCTCGCCAGAAATAGCTTTTTTTTTTTTTTTTATCAGTTCTTCATCCATATATAAAGTAAGTGTAGGACTGATGAAAACTGTAAATGATTGATTTTACATTATTCATTATTCATATCTACAGCTCCCTAATTATTGGCACCCTTGATGGAGATGGGTATAAAAAGGTCATGAAAAAATGTCTTGGTTTGTTAATTAACTCCAATGAACTGGATATATGAGAGAAATCTAAGCTTTTAATATCACTTTAATTAAAGTCTAAGGAAACCCTTTTAAAAAAAAAACCTTTAACAAAACTTCCTGTATCACAATTATTGGCATGAAATTATTATGGAAAATGTAACTAAAGCATTTGGGTTTTTATTTTATTTTCTTTTTTTGATGCACCTGAGTGTTCAGGAACACTTAAATACTTATCCTTGACTTTCTCTTTCACTGGGGTATAACCATGAGGTGACACAGAGGTCAGAAGCACCTAGTCATTCACCAAAGTGGGAAAGATTAGCAAATATAAATCCTGAAACTGCTCAGATCCACTGCAGCAATAATTAAGAGGTTTAAACAACCAGAGCTGTAGTGAACCTGTGTGAATATGTCTTGTGTTTTGTGACATAATAAAAATACACATACACAGAAGGGGTCTAGCCTTTATCACAGATTCATCACCGGGCAGGCTGTACTAATGACGATGATGACGGTGGTGATGAGTTCTCACCTGCTGTCGAGGAATATGAGCTTGAGGTCCAGGCTGGCGCGGAACATGAACATGTTGCTGTGTAGTTTGATCTCTGTGATGCCGCTGGGGGGCAGAGAGTGGCCCACAGCCACCAGCCCCACGATCTGATAACACGACTCATAAAGACACACGTCCATCACATACTGACGGATCTTTAGGTAGCCGCTGCAGTGGATCACCTACGCACAGACACAAACACAGCAGGCCTTATATTCTAGACTCATCATAGGCTTCTCACAGCTGCATAGAGCCAATGCTGTAAATACTGCAGTCATCATAGCACAGTAATGGTTGCTTTTCTAGACAGAGCTTAAGCTTAGTGTTGAACCACAAAGCACAGCTAATGAGGATCCATTGAAAACCCATTTATCAACATAATGTCAGTCTGCTGTGTTTATAGTATACAGTTGAATGTTATGGACAGAAATAAATTGATATCTGAAAAACGGTTGACTTAACACTTTTACGATAGAAACCAATGGACAGATGCTGGATGAACTGCCCATTAACTTAAGTGTACAGGGTGGGATAAGGGCAGTTAATTTAAGTCTTAGTCACCTCTGTATGAATTGTAGCTGTAAGTTAAAGCTCTAAGTACAGCTGATTCAGGTTATTTAAAAAGACAACTGATTTTAAAATGCTAAGCTTGGATCATTAAAGAGAAATAATGTTATTTACAGTACTGCTAAGGTCAGAGACCACCCTTCCTTTACTATATTTCAGCTCAAAACAGTGTAAATTATTCATTTTTCAGAAGATATTTCTCAAGAGATCATATATGTAAGATAGTCCACTTGCATACGGAAGAAGAAAGTCAAAGAAAAAACAAGTTTCCAGGAATGGAGTTAAAATATATAGAGACTGTATGGGATATCGAACAACTGTGCAAGACCTAGCAGACCACCAAAACTGCCAGTATGAGATTCCTCAACATTATTGGGATTACTTGGATCCAGGGTTACAGATTTGGTCTTACACTGGGGCAACATCAGGAGGCTCTACACTCTCAGACATAAAGGTATGAAACTGTTACTGCTGTCACTGGGGTGGGACCCTCGGGGGTACATCTCAGTACGTTTAGTCAGGGAACATAATGAACCATAATCCACTGAAATGACATTTGTTGTGACTCCACACACCCCGCCTCGTCTCCAGGCCTTTATATGTACAAATATGTACTTCTCACCTGGGAACCACTTTTTAAGGTGCACCACTGGACCTTAAACCACTAATAATATTTCATGCTTTGCATGTCAATATTAAAACATAAAAAAAAATAATAAAAATTAGAATAATTTGTATTTAGAGATTCAGTTTTGTTGTCTATAACAATGGGACCTTTTTGAAATGTCAAATTCTTAGTCTGACCTACATTATAAATATTTTATTTCACTTTTATAAGCCGCTCTGGATAAAAGCGTCTGCTGAATGCCATACATGTAAATGTAAATGATGATAATTCAGACTATTAGTAACTCTTATGGCATAAGTCACCAAACAAAGCATCTATTTTGGTTTTAATTTGAGTTATGAAGTGTAATTGACAGCTCTCTAATTATTACTTGCTGACAGCTCTTTTTAAGGCATAATATCTCATGTACTTGTCTGCAAACACCATTTCATTTTATAGTAAATGAGTTTGGGCTGGTTTATGTTTATGAACAGACGCCTACAGATCAACATAGTAAAGGAGCTCATCTGTGATCCTGAGTTTAAAGCCAGTTTTTATTCAACTTAAACTTGGAACTAAGTTGTAAATAAATCTGAAACTGAAACTTTGCTTGTGTGTAAAAAGTGATTTCAGAGCCACTCGGTTCTCCCTGATGGAAACTGTTTACCTTCAGTGTTTTGTGCTTCTGATCATTTTAATAGACGTCAGCGTCACTAATTAATGACGTTCTATTAAAAGACTGGTTTACCAAGAGAGACGTTGGAGGACTTTCACCTGAAATGAGTTCATGAAGCCAGTCTGGTTATAAAAATGATAACAGGACCAGATCAGAGCCAGAATTACTCTTTTAGTACTTTTACTTTATACTTAAGTACATTTGAAGGCAAATACTTTAGTACTTTTACTCAAGGTGGAGGTCTAAAGGGAGAAGCTTCTACTTTTACTGGAGTGATATTTTAACTTGGGTGTCTCTACTTTAATTCAAGTACATGATTTGTGCACTTCATCCACCACTGTAATAAAAATGTAAATCAGAATCAGCCATAAACATCCATGATGAGTGCATCTCTGATCCTTGTAGTATATAAACTCATTTTAAGAAAATTAAGATAATGTGCACATGGTCCAACATTTATGCTGAGTAGTATATGTGCGCTGCATATCACATGACAACACACACACACTTCATCTGACTGACCCTCTTCAAGCTCACCTCTCGCAGTCTGGAGAGCAGATCACTCTGAGCTGCAGTAACGGTGAATGAAGAACTGTGTATGTGTGTCATGTGAATGGGTTCTGTCTGAAGCAAGCTGCTCTCAGGGCTTCAGTGCACCATGTTTTAACACACACACACACACACACACACACACACAGTGCTTGGCTTGCTAACAGTGACCTGTTGGTGATATTTATCTCGCTCTCATGCTCTCTGCCTGCATCCAGCCTGTGATTTATTCTCTACTTAACATAACCGGCTTGTTTACTGCCAATGCAAATTTCAAACAAATTTCCGAAGCGATGGGCTGTGTGATTTATGAGTGGCGGAGGCCGGGGGGGGGGGTTCTGCAGAGCTGCTGGGACCTGCGCTCACGCGAAGGGAGACCCGGCGGGGACGGCATGGAAAGCGGCCGAGGCGAGAGCAGATATGTGAGCTATTACACATTCATGTTCCATTACTTCAAGCGGGCCCATTAAAACAGTTCACTTCCAGATTCTTCAGCTAAAACCAAATCAGTCTCTTTTTATTGCGCATGTAACTTAAACAATGAAGTGCTATTATTTGGCAGTCTGAGTTTTCCCACTTTTCTGGCACAGATTAGGTCTAGATTAACCCCTTAAACCCCTTAAAGAGCATGAATATATCTTACATGTCTGTGTAACTTACATGCGCTACAAAACTTACTTTTCAGCTCATAATATTCATAAAACTGACCAAACAGTGCACATTAGCACAGTAGTTAATGAAGACTAATAACTAAATAATTAGTAAAAATAGGCTTCGTGGGTTTAAAAAGGATTTTCAGTCAAGATTCTCATTCTCAGTCATTTAGTTCAAATCTAGTCTTAATCTGCCTTTCGTGTCAAAAAAAAACAGGTGAGCAAAATGTAAGTGACAGTAGAACAGGGGAGTCAAATTCAACCACTCAAGGAGCCCTATTACAAAATCTCAACAGATCTGTGGGTCTGAGAAAAAAATGTTTTTATTTTATTATTTTTTTAATGAATGTTGTTACCACTACTCTGTATCTGTATTAAGGGATAAACATCATGATGAGTAATGCTGTGCTATAACCCCAACTGGCCACAGCTTATTTAAAATATGCCCAAACTTCAGCAGTACAATACAGGCACTTGTAAACCTTGAAATATTACAAGAATACCTGAAAAATTCAAAATTTAAATGTCTGTAGGAGCTAGGTCTTTTACCTACCTATGCGTAACCACTGTCCTTTAGATTGCTGTTGGGGTAGGAAAGTCAGAGCATACATTAGAGTCCCCAGCATGCACTGCAATGTAGTGCAGCAGACTGTAAAATAGGCTAATATTAATAAAAAATGTAAACACTTTTGTGGGCTGGATAGAACTGAGTGTCATGGGCCTCATCTGGCCTTGCGTTTGACACATGGGCTCAAGAATGTCTCAAGAGTGCAAAAAATAAATAAAGAACTACCCAGATTATGTATTAACCTCTTATTCTCCAGGGTATATTGTGGTTTGAACATCTGAATTTACATGAGCAAATCGTAAGGCAAATTATTCAGTAACTGCATGAAATGAATGTAAATTTTTTTTTCTTTCTGAAAATGTGTTTTATGATCTCCACATATCGCTATATGATTACAATTTACTGCTGAAAGCCAAAAATCTCCGACGCTCTTTGTGTTATTTTTATAAAAGTAATGTTTCCAGAGCAGATCACTGAAGAGACGCCGTCTATTTATAGTTTAGAGCCCAGATTTGGGGAAAAACGGGTCGACTTTCAGTAGAAAAACAGTTCAGCTTCAGTTTCTTTTATTATAAGGGTTTAAAATGACATCACCGTCTATTAGACTGGAGAGAAGAGCTACAGCCTCACACGACGCCCAGCTTCTGAATGGAGCTTATGGAATATGAACGTTATGGAGAACATGACCAAACGCCGGAGGCTACATAAGTGTGCAGGTAAACTCTATGAAGAATTTCAAACAAAGGCTGTTTCAAAAAGTACACAGGTTGTCTCTTCGACGTCTAGAGTTATTACAGTCACTTTGCTGTATTATGTACATTATGGCTTATAGCTAGTTGTGTACTGAGTTGAACTACTTCATATTTAATTGGCATTCTATACTGTTTTGCACTTGCAACCACACTGAAAGAAACGTGGCAAAAAACCAACTTTTCATTGAACTCAAGTCACAATAAAATATCTACTCATCTACATGCAAACGGGGGTATCAGATTAATCTTTAAATACCGCAACATCACTGAATGCAACCAACTTCTAAGACTGAACATGCGAGGTGTGGAAAAGTGAAAAAAACTGAAAGCAAGTCTCCCAAAAAGAACCGATGCTGAAATAAACGTAAAGCAGGGACTCAATAAATGCTGAAATACTGATGTTATATTTTGCTGTTGAGACTTTCAGTTCAATAAGTCTTTTCTGTAATTTTTTAAATGTATTTTATAAAGTGGCATCAACTCAAACTTTAAGCTCTACTTTTTGAAATCAAATTCTTTCTGATACTGTTTTAAGTACAGCATAATACAATGTCCTCCACACAACAGTGCAGAAAGCTCAAGTATGGAACGTATTAAAGTCTGTTGTGTGCAAGACACAGGACATGTCTTTTCACTGTGTTGTCAGTTTCGTCAACCTCAGCCCCTTCATCAGCACCACCGTCAACTGGATATTTCCCGTTGGTGGACTGTTCTGAATTACTTTAATACACAGGACGTCTCTTCTCAACTCAGTCTTTGGCCGTCATTTTAGAATTTAATGCCTTTAATAGTACAAAATAAGACATTTGCAGGCAACATATGACCTATAATCTACTACAAGGCTTTCGTTAAGACTTTAAGAACTTCTCCTCTCGTTTTGATGCGATATGAGTGAGAACTGATTAATATAAATTGACATGCTTTTTTAATCAGTGGTGAAAACTGCAACTTCTAAAGGTCTAACAGCTGTTTTTTCTTGTGTCATTTTAAAAAAGATATCTAAAAATATAAAGCAAACACATGTGAGCATCAGATCAAGCACAAGCAGTGCAGAGTGTTGTTACGTGGTCAGCCTGGCCGAGGGTTCAGAGGTGTGTGAACTCTTTACAGCTTTGTAATCTTCAAATGCAGCAGCAGACAACGCACGTTAATTTTACTATTAGAGGTGATTTTTTCCTAATTTTTTGCCTAAATAAACTGTGACTAACAAAATCAACTTAGATCGTTCAGATTAGACTTGATGTAAAATGCTGTCTGAGACACCTACCAACTCAGGAACAGGACATCTACGCAGTTTAACGCCTTTAAAGGCTACCTCAAAGAAAGTGATTACATAAAATGGTTATCAATATGCTGGCTGATGCCTCAGGCACTGCTCTTCAGACTAGAGTTTCACTAGAGTACATGCGAGCAAAATAATTCTCAATGTTTTTCAGATTTACTGGTTTTCCATTTTCCGTATTCAGTACACACAAAAACTCTTTTTTGGGTAGTAAATAAAATGGTTAGGTTTGTGTTGTAGACATTGTGACACTTGGTTCCTGTCATCGGTATAAAGAACTCTAGAACTCTAAGTCGGTGTGTCTCTCTACAGTGAAGCATTTCACATCAAATCGCTCTGAATGACTTTGTTTACATATAAACAACTGAATTGTGCAAAGCTGGAGTTGGAATTTCTATTTGATATAATTTAATAAAATAATAACATTATAATTGGGCTGCTAATTATTGTTTTTTTTTGCTTTTCTAGTGTATTCGCTTAACTGCGGGCAAAGAGGTGCACAGTGTGTGTGTGTGTGTGTGTGTGTGTGTGTGTGTGTGTGTGTGCGTGTGGTTGGGTATGCGTGTGTGAGTGTGTGTGTGTGTGATTACCTTATAACCACCACACGTCAGGCCTGCATTCCGTTTAGCTAACACACACTTCATCCTGAGGAAGAAGGAGCGCTCCATCTCGTACTCTGACAAACACACACACACACACACACACACACACACACACACATCACATCACATCAAAGCACATTCTACCTTGTGTGTGTTTGTGTACCACTTAATTTTGAGAGCATCAGAATCTGATTTAAGGTGTTCTCAACTAAACTTCTGCTTTCTAACTTCCGTTATGTGGGAATGATGCTTCATAAAAGTGTTAAAAATAGAAGAAATATGACTCACTTTAACTGAAAGAGCCTGTATCTTACATATTTCATTTTTACCATTGTCCATCCCCTTTTAAACAAGCTGTCTTTGTTACCATGCCTTTATTTTTTTAAGAGACCCTTATTAGTTCCACAACAGGGAAATTTCACCTCCGCATTTAATCCATCCGTGAAGTGAAACACCACATACACAATATTGTGTACACACACACTAGGGGGCAGTGAGCACACTTGCCCGGAGCGGTGGGCAGCCCTATCCACAGCACCCTGGAAGCAGTTGGGGGGTTAGGTGTCCTGCTCAAGGGCACCTCAGTCATGGCGACCCTCCGGTCACAGGGCCAATTCCCTAACTTCCAGTCCATGACTGCCCCAGTATATGTAAATGAGCTTAGGTGGGACTGGTTGCCCTCTGTTTTGCCATCTGGGCTGAAACACTCCTTATAACTTCAGCGTGAGTGGGCGGAGCTAAGCTGTTGTAGACTGAAAAAAACTGAATTTTTGCTGCTTAGTTTTCATATATGGAATGTATGGAGTAGATAGTGAATGGTAAGTTTTGAAACTGTAACAATGTTTACATCAAGCTCTTTTACTTAAAAAACTTGTTTCATAAGTGCTGAAGCATTGCTTTAAGAGTACACTGCTGAGCATATACATGTGTTATGAAGTCTCTATGTATGCTGCTTGTGTGTACGTATCGTTATAGCAGTTACCTGGTAGAAAGTGTGGGTGAAGCGGCTGGTGAGCACTCAGCACTGCGGTCATCTCGTCATGGTCAGATGGGTGAATGTATTCAAATATGCTGTTACCTGTCAACTCCACCTGCGAAGACAGAATGCAGAGATGCACACATGCGGTACTGATCAAAAACCAGAGACCACCCTTCATTTCTTTAATATCTAGTCAAAACATTTTTCAGCATCAGGAAAAAAAGAAAACATACACTCACTGGCCACTTTATTAGGTACAATTCAATTGCTTAACACAAATAGCTAAACAGCCAATCACACGGCCACAACTCAGTGCATTTAGGCATGTAGAGGTGGTCAAAACGACTTGCTGAAGTACAGACCGAGCATCAGAACGGGGAAGAAAGGGGATTTAAGGGACTTTGAACGTGGCGTGGTTGTTGGTGCCAGACGGGCTGGTCTGAGTATTTCAGAAACTGCTGATCTACTGGGATTTTCACACACAACCATCTCTAGGGTTTACAGAGAATGGTCCGAAAAAGAGGAAATATCCAGTGAGTGGTCAGTTGTGTGGACGAAAATGCCTTGTTGATGTGAGAGGTCAGAGGAGAATGGGCAGACTGGTTCAAGATGATAGAAAGGCAACAGGAACTCAAATAACCAACCAGAATCTCTGAGGGACGTTTCCAACACCTTGTTGAAAGTGTGCCACGAAGAATTAAAGCAGTTCTGAAGGCAAAAGGGGGTCCAACCTTTTACTAGTACCTAATAAAGTGGCTGGTGAGTGTATATTTAACATAAAATTACACAGAAGCTTCAACAACAATGTTCAGCCTTTGAAGCTGCATTTTTGCTTCTCATGATTGAAATGATTTCAAACACATTCAGTTGTTGTTCAGTTGATGTTGTTGTCTGGGCTCCAGGTTAGTCAGTTCGTTGTTCTGAGAACATCAGTAGCGTCTTTGTTTGATTTCCTTTTTCCTGTTTCCTTTTTTTTAGTAACAGAGTCTTGACAGCTACGCATCCTTTCAGACTCTTATGCTACGATCACATTATAAGGCCTCATTGCTCAAATCCATCTCTCTGACAGGATGGTTCACACTCGCTTAGTTAATAGATTCAAATCTTCAAGTCATCAATGTGAATGGACCGGCATCCTGAACTGACCCTCCTGAGCTCCTCCTACTCAGTAATGTCACGTGACTGAATCACTGCATCATCAGCACAAACTAACAAGCAGAACGAGCTTTGCTGAGAAGATCATTAACTCTGATCAGCTCTCAGCTTCATTATTAGAGCCAGACGAAGGAGGAAAAGGTGAGAAGAGCTGCTTTTCCACCGTTTACAGGCATTATCTTCTGTTCGCTGCTGCTGCCATGGTAACGCTGAATGATGGCACATGAATTCTGATCTGAGCATCATATTAAGGTCACATGACCACAAATCACATACGTATCTGATCTAGGACCGCATAGGAAAGTGGCTCAGGTTGGATTTGAAAAGATCAGATTTGTGCCCACAAAGCCCTGAAAACATCAGATCTGAGTCACATTAGGGCAAAAAATCGGATTTGTGCCACTTCAACCTGGTGATGTGAACAAAGCCTTAGCGCTGAGTCGTCTTCTCACAGTGGAAGGATGGATTTTGTTAGATCTGAAGTCTTGATTTTCTCCTCTCTCTCAAAGATGAAAGCTTTAGGTGTTGCTTATCTGATTTGTTAGTTTTGGTGTCTACTTAGTTGTTAGGATTCCCAATTTCATTTGATCTTTCATCTTTTAATGAGTTAATGAACTCCAGTTTTGGAAACCTTCGCTATTCACTTACTTCCCATTAACTTATGTATAGGACGAGAGAGAGAGAGAGAGACATTAATTTAGCTAACATTTGTCAGTAATTAGTCAGTTTGTGTTGTTTTCAGAGTTTGGATGTGCTTTGAACAAACTCTAATTGTGCATGCAATAATTAATCAGATTACTGCTCATTTGTCATTTTGAAAGAATGTAATCAACAGTAATTCAGCAGAACCTTTAAGACAAATTGAAACATTTTTGTGACTGGGATTAGTTGTAATCTCCGTGATTTAAGAAGATTACCTCAGCTCATAGAAATGTCTATTATGCGGTGTGTGTGTGGTGTGTGTGTGGTGGTGGTGGGACTCAAGCTAAGCTCCCCTGAAATTGATCTGTGTCTCATTCAAAGAGATGGGCGATTCAGTTGCACTCTAAAAGAAACTGACACCAGTCAGTTGTAAAGGGTTAATGTCTGTGGAAAAAAAAGAGGATTTGCATGAGAAAACAAAAGCGGAGTGCAGGCTGGACTTTGATCTATTTTGCTGCGCAAATTAGCAGGGCAGGCCGGACACAGCGAGGGCCACCGCGCGCCACTTCAGCTACAAATTGCTTTCTAAGCAGCTGCGGCTCAGGCTCTAAGCTGAGCTTTGTGCAGTGCTGCAGCATTGTGGCAGAAGGAGCTGCGCAGGCCGACATGGTCAGGATGCAAAGGCACGCAGAGCGTGCGGCCGAACGTCCAGCGGACTTTGATTTCGACAACTAGATCTCTCTGATTGATGAGGCTTGAACACGCCAGATCTGACCACCATTTTCTGCCTGGATGTGATGGTTTTTCTCTCTGCTCAGATGCTAGATGACATGATGGTCCAGCTTAGGGCTGCATGAGATTTCAGTTGTTTACTGTTATCACTGTCGGCCTCCAATCCTGGTTTCCCAGTGGGGGGCCACATGCAAATCAACCTTCAAACCACCAGCAATGTTTACTGAACACAGTTTCAGTGTTTCTGTTGATGTTTTAATTAGGGGTATCCAGATGTGACCCAAGTGATCTTATTTTAATGGACTGGGTATTGGCTATATTAACCCTTGTGTGGTGCTGATGTGTTTGTTAGTCAGTGGTCTGGTGGACCCACCACATTATCGTTTTATTAAATCAATACAGTCATAACAATTTATGTAAAAATGTTCTTCTTTAGCAGCTGTAGCCAGTCAGCAGCCTGTCCATGTTGTCCACTCTCACACACATACACATATATCCACACACATACACACACACCAGCAGCAGGCCATGTAGAAGGAGAACAGAGCACCTCCACACTTTTACTCCCCACGGGTTCAACCAACACCACATGTCTGTTCCCACAGACCCCAATACTACACAAGGGTTAAGCCAGCTCCAGTCCTTTTTTCTGGCATAGATAGGTGATGTAAGCAACCTGCAAAAACATTGCCATGGTGACAGTGTTACTGGAGGAGGAGGCAGGTGTGTTCTGTACTCTTTTTGTTTGTTTTTGTATAATAGTGGGGACACCTGGACTTCAACGACATCTGGCAACTTCCAAAAAACAACAGCATCCAGTTCATGCCACTGCCAAACGGCAAAAGACACCAAAAACTAAAATGCCAACAAAGCATTCTGACTGTTTGAACCAAGTTTCTTCTAAACGTTGGCTCATAAAATGTGAGTGTGCAGCTACTTTCTGCCACTTACCACAAACAGCAAGCCAGAAAACTCAACCCCACCATGCTTTTCACTCACGAATGCTTAAACGATTGATCATAGTTCAAATTTAAACACAATTTAACGTGGTCAAAAAACAAAGCATGTTAGTACAGAATCACATTATACACATGCTAAAAATGAAGGGAGTTTTCTGTGGTGTTCAGTGGCAGCCTAGCATTCTTACCTAAATATTATGGCTGTGTTATCTACAAAAACCAGAAAGATCAAATCAGTATTGGTTGACCCTCAGGTACTTAGGTCAAGTACTGGGTCGGAGTAAGGGGTCAGAAAACTGGATCGGGAGTTTTGATGAATCAAGGAACTTCATGCAATCCAAATAGGATTATTTTGGTCAAAATAATGCAGGCGAATGTTTAACCCTCATCACTGATTCACCAGTGCTTTCACACATGCATGGCTCACTCTAACCAAACTGGTTCAAAGTCAGCGTTCAAAACGCATTTCAGACTCTTAGCCGACTCGGACTTTAGACTAAAAATACTCTTGATCTGACTCACCCTATACCTTAATTATGTTTATTTTATTAAAACTAATGTTTAAACATTTACAGCACTGTGTGAAAGTTTTAGGCATCTAAGCAAATGTTTAAACAGTTGATCTCAGCAGTGAGTTTATCACAATATACATTAGAATAAAGTCGTATTCATAATTCAAATAAACAGAAAAACAATAAAAAGTAACGAGAATTTCTCAGGTCCAGATTTTTCCTGGACACCTTCACAGCCGCCACAGAGACTCGTTAATATCATCAATTACATCATGAGCTCAATTTACTGAGCTCTGATTGGTCAAACCAGGAGCTGCTTTTTAACCACATATAATACTGGGCTTCCTCAAGGAGAGGCTTGGAGATGGGTAAACAAACACACCAACGTCCAGAAAATCACTGTTTATATGTATATATATATATATATATATATATATATATATATATATATATATATATAAACACTTTTCTCAGCAAATAAACACAAACTACACAAATAAATAGATTGTGAAAATGTGTCTTCATTACTATACATCACTACAAAAACATCATAACACTGCTGAGACATCTAGCAAAGTTTCAGTAGTGCTCTCATTGTTTTGGTAGTGATTCCATGGAATGATTCTGTGGATTATTTCAGCAGCGGCAGTTTAAACTAACTTTTAGCGAACCTCAAAAACATCAGCCATCGCAAGGCTAGCATGCACAGCTTGGAATAGCGGAATACACATAGCTGGGAAAATCATCATGTTTTTCAGTAAAACAAAAAGTTGATTTAACTGCAGAATATGTATGTTTCAGTAGTGACAATATATAATGTTACACATCGGTTTTCAGGTTTTACTTCAAACCACTTGGGATCTAACTGCTGACCATGTGGACATGAGGGACAGGGACGCAGTCTCACATCCTGCTATAGAATACAGCGCTGTGGCTAAAATAAGTCTCCGCCTACGAACTAAAGCTCTGTGTGTTCCAGCAATTACATGAAAACTTCGAACAGCATTTTTTCAAATTAAGCTTTTTATTAAAAAAAAATAAACTGATGATAAATAAGATTTTCAACTTATCTTAAAAAAAATCATTATTTTCACAAGTTGACATTAAGGGTTAGGGTTTGGGGCAGACACCTCCCAACAGAAAATGCCCTATAAATGAGGATTTTGTGTATATTTAGCTTAATTTCATCTCAATTCATGATCAAAACATATTCCTTTTAAATATCTAAAGGTCTGAATACTTTGTTATTTACAGTGGGGCTGCAGTTTGAACTAATTTGACAGAGTGGTCCATGAAAGCATATGTGTGTGTGTGTGTGTGTGTGTGTGTGTGTGTGTGTGTGTGTAGGGCATATCTCAGTATTTAGCAACAGTAGGCGAACACTGATTCAGTAGTAGTTCAAGGACACACATACATGTGATGTTTTAGCTCGCAGCATATTTGAATGGTCAGCAGCAGCCAGTATATGCAGGTGCTCTCACATTAACAGTGGCAGAGATATTTGCATGCTATTGTATGTGGGGCCCGGCTCTTAAGGGTGATGCTGATTTGGCTGGAGTAGAAACAACACTGTCTTTAAAAGCCACCTACACAGGTCCTCACAGGGCGTGTTCAGTGTGTATGCATGTGTGTGTGTGTGTGTGTGTAAATTTCACACTATTTCCCCTCTATTTCAGAAAGAGTTCTATAATTGTTCCTAATAATATGTCCTCCATCTGTTTCCAGTCTGTTCGTTTAAAAATCCATTGAGCTCAACTTTGTTTCCAGTACATGCGAAAGCGGTTTTCAGACACCAGGCCTCATGAGGCAGGGCTGATCTTGGCTGCAGCTGCACTGCATTTAGTTCGAACCTGATTCAGCTTAGAGTTTTAAAGCACTGCAGGACACACACGTTAAACGGCCTTGTTATTAGTGTCTGCACAGCTGAGCCACTTTGTTATTAACTTCTCCTCGGTAGAGCCACTTTGTTC
>NC_051228.1:34946158-34953658 GCF_015220715.1 Pygocentrus nattereri | reverse complement strand
CAGCCCCCACAGTCATACAGTTGAGCAGCTTTTCTTGTACTGATTGGTCCTGTAAGTATAGATCACTAATTTCTAATGACACGAAATTCAGTCAACATTTCAACACCCAAACATTTCTGCGGCAGTAAATCTCCGGAATGCAGTTTTGCAGATGTGATTTCAGTGTTTGTTAGACCAAAGCCGTTCAGGACACGTGTCAAGACTAGATTTGCCACCAGCACTTGATCAGCAAAGAAAATAAGGGGTGGGGGACTCGAACCCAGGGGGCTTCTTCCCCCCCAGGCTACGTGAATAGAGTACATTCAATGCATCACTTTCATTAATGAACCATAAATGGTCTCCTGTTGCAATACATAGTTTCTATAATAAATCTATGTAAATGCGTACATCATATCTGTCTCTCTCTCTGGTCTGTGGTGCGAAATGGTGTGTTTTCACTAACCTGCAGCAGGTGGGATCCTAACTCTTTAGCCATGCTGTCCAGTGGGCTGATGCGGGACTGCTGACCCCATGCCTCTCCAAGACCTTCCACACAAAACAGTACGTTAAGTCAGGACCACACAAGACCCCACCATCACACACTTTTTTATTTTCCTTCCTTTCTCTCAAATCACTGCTGTCGGAGCAAAACCTTATTTTTGTCATTTTTCAGTTTTTGACATTTCTGGGAAGGGGCTATTTCCCTTTACACTGTGTGTGAATTTTATAATGAATGGACCAACAGAAACAGGCCAAAATGACTTGGAAAGACGTCTGGTTCCATTGACTTCCATTAAAAGTCAAGCATGTTTTTTCCTTCTCCTGTAAAGTTACTATTTTGGAATTTTGATCCCACAATAGCGACAGGTTATTTTAAACAAACACATGAATCTGTTACACAAAGGCTTCAACCAAACAGCACATCCACTCCCCTGTTAGCTGTTAAAGAGCTAAGTATGCTTTTTTTACATGCACAGTACTGTGTGAAAGTCTTAGGCACCAAGACACATTTTAAAAATCTATTTATTTGTGTAGTTTGTGTTTATTTGCTGAGAAAAGTGTTAATATTTAAATAACCAAAATGTATATAATATTAATTAATATATATATATATATATATATAATAAACAGTAATTAATAAGTAAAAATAACAGTAATAATTAATAATGATTTTATATTTATTTTATATATATATATATATATATATATATATATATATATATATATATATATATATATATATATATATAAAATAAACAGTAATTAATACGTAATAATAACAGTAATTAATAATGGTTTTATATATATATATATAAAATAAACAGTAATTTTCGTGGATGTTAGTGTGTTTGTGTGTTTGTTTACCCATCTCCAAGCCTCTCCTCGAGGAAGCCCAGTATGTAGTTAAAAAGCAGCTCCTGGTTTGACCAATCAGAGCTCAGTAAATTGAGCTCATGATGTCATTGATGATATTAACGAGTCTCTGTGGCGGCTGTGAAGGTGTCCAGGAAAAATCTGGACCTGAGAAATTCTTGTTACTTTTTATTGTTTTTCTGTTTATTTGAATTATGAATACGACTTTATTCTAATGTATATTGTGATAAACTCACTGCTGAGGGAAACTGGTTAAAACTTTGATTAGAGGTCTAAAACTTTCGCCCAGTGCTGTAAATAAACTGGTGATGATGGAGGCTCGATTTCTGATCGGGCTCCACAGCTTTAGGTGAGGGTGTAGTTAATGAGACACTAAGGCTGCAGTGAAGATCAGCCTCCTTCACTCTGCTGTCATTCCTGCTGTGATGAAGCCATCTGCGCAGTTACTGAGTGACGTGTAGTCTCGCGCTTCAACACGTTAGAATCAGAGAGCGCGCAGTGTCTGCACGTGCAGAGCCCAAGGCTTTTCATAATAACCATATGATTGTTTTAAAAGTAGAGAATTGTGGGTTTTTGTGGAAGTCGCCCACACCGAGCCACAAAGGCGCGCTACCCTACAGTTTCCAAAGCAGAAGCTCTTTAAAGGAAAAACACATTTCATATAAAAACAGTCCAGAGAGAAAACAGACCGGGACCGGTTAAGAGGGAAACACAGCGGGCCGGTGAACACAGAGAGCCGGTGAACACAGAGAGCCGGTGAACACAGAGAGCCGGTGAACACAGAGAGCTGATGAACACAGAGAGCCGGTGAACACAGAGAGCTGATGAACACAGCGAGCCGGTGAACACAGCGGGCCGGTGAACACAGAGAGCTGATGAACACAGCGAGCCGGTGAACACAGAGAGCCGGTGAACACAGAGAGCTGATGAACACAGGGAGCCGGTGAACACAGAGAGCCGGTGAACACAGAGAGCTGATGAACACAGCGAGCCGGTGAACACAGAGAGCCGGTGAGCACAGCGGGCCGGTGAACACAGAGAGCCGGTGAACACAGAGAGCCGGTGAACACAGCGGGCGGTGAACACAGAGAGCCGGTGAACACAGCGGCCGGTGAACACAGCCAGCTGATGAACACAGAGAGCCGGTGAACACAGAGAGCCGGTGAACACAGCCAGCTGATGAACACAGAGAGCTGATGAACACAGAGAGCTGATGAACACAGCCAGCTGATGAACACAGAGATCTGATGAACACAGAGAGCCGTTGAACACAGAGAGCCGATGAACACAGAGAGCCGATGAACACAGAGAGCTGATGAACACAGAGAGCTGATGAATACAGAGAGCTGATGAACACAGCAATGAGCACAGCCAGCTGATGAACACAGCAGCCAGTGAACACAGCAGCCAGTGAACACAGCAAGCTGATGAACACAGCAGCCAGTGAACACAGCAAGCTGATGAACACAGAGAGCTGATAAACACAGGGTGCCGATGAACACAGCGAGCTGAGCCAATGAACACAGCCAGGCGGTGAACACAGGGAGATGAGGCTGACTGTGTGTTTGGCTGTTCTCATCATCGGCACTCACAGTTTGGACGAAGGAGAAAATCTATTAGCTCCTCTTTTCTCACCTAAACTGTATAAAGAGTTAATTTTAGATATTAACTTCATAACGACTGAATTTTATATTTCCATTTGAACATTTGAGCGAGTGAATATTATCTTAATAAAGAGAGATTATTCTCTTTATAAATTATTATTATTTCTCATTAATTTTATAATGAGTGAATTGCTTGTTTCAATTTTATAAAGAGTGAATTTTAATTTTATAAAGAGAAGATTTAATATTTTCTTATTAATTTATAAAGAGTGAATTTTAATTTTATAAAGAGAAGATTTAATATTTTCCTATTAATTTATAAAGAGTGAACTTTAATTTTATAAAGAGAAGATTGAATATTTTCTTATTAATTTATAAAGAGTGAATTTTAATTTTATAAAAAGTAGATTTTATATTTTCATATTAATTTATAAAGAGTGAATTTTAACTGTATAAAAATGGATTTTATATTTTTTTATTAATTTTATAAAGAGTGAATTTCCATTTTGTAATGGGTGATTTTAAATTTATGAAGATTGAATTTTATATTTTATAAAGAGTAGATTTTATATTTTCATATTAATTTATAAAGAGTGAATTTTAACTGTATGAAGAGTGGATTTGATATTTTCTTATTAATTTATAAAGAGTGAATTTTAATTTTATAGAGGGTAACTTTTATATTTTCACATTAGCTTTATGAAGAGTAAATTTCCATTTTATAAGGGGTGAATTTTAAATTTAAATTTAAATTTAAATTTAAATGATATTTTCTCGTTCATTTTATAAAGAGTAAATTTTATATTTTTATTATTTTAATTTTTAAATTATTATTATTTCTCATTAATTTTAAAATGAGTGAATTGCTTGTTTCAATTTTATAAAGAGTGAATTTTATCATTTTTATAATTAAATGGATTTGATTTGATTTGATTGATTAAATATAATGAATGGATTTGATATTTTCTTATTAATTTATAAAGAGTGAATTTTAACTGTATAAAGAGTGGATTTGATATTTTGTAATTCATTTTATTTTCTCTAATTTTATGAGGAGTAAATGTGATATTTCCACTTCAGTGTTAGAGAGAGTGGATTTCCTGTGTTCTCGCGTTAAGCCTGTGGAGATGAACGCCCGGCTGCGTCGCTGTCAGTTGAGAGAATAATCGAGGCTGTTTTTTTCCTCGCGGCTGTGTAAATCGCTCTGTTGATGGAAACGGTTCCTAAAATCGTCTCTGTGTGATTTTCATTATTTATCTGTGTTATTTATCGTCCTCGGGGGTCGCTCGCTAGGCCGAGAAACAGACGGGGGGGCGAGGAGAAACTCGCCGCTCCAGACTCCTCAGAACAAAAACCACGAGGCGCGTTTTACACCCGTTCACTTTGAATTCTGCTCCGCTTTAATATCCGGGCTGTGATTCGCTCCCGGGGTATAAAGCGGAACGGATTCGGTTTGAATTATTAAGCGTTTTATTAAACGCGCGCTTTATTCGCTGATTTTCTGCCTGAGAACAAACAGAAAAGACGCTTTTAAAGGACTTTTCTCGGTGGATTTAGGCGCACAGTCTCACATATTTGGAGGGAAAAAAATTAAGCATAAAACGTGGCCTGTGCAAAAGTAATGGCACTCTTTAAATCGAGCACACGTTTCTTTTTAAAACAAACAAATAAACAGAAAAACTTCATTATCTGTGATGTAAACTGCCACCGCTCGTCCCCTAAATGTGGCATTTCTCACATTACACGTCACATTTTGTATCTGTGCTTTGGTTGTTTATTTTTATCGATCATGTTTTTATTGATTTATTATTTTTAGATCAGAAGGAGGCCCGACTCCGCGGCCAGTGGAGCAGTAAAATAACATTAGAACAGAATAATGAATATAATAGTGTGTGTGTGTGTGTGTGTGTGTGTGTGTGTGTGTGTGTGTGTGTGTGTGTGTGTGTGTGTGTGTGTGTGTCTCACCGTCCGGGAACACCGCTCTCATCCTCAGGTAGCTGGTGGTCAGGCGGATGATGGAGGCCTTGTCCAGCTGCGAGGTGATGGCCGAGGGCAGGGGCAGCAGTTTGGCCAGTTCATAAAACTCCCCGTTTTCTTTTTCTCTCCGCGTCTTCGCCGCATTCTTGGACTTTTCCTTCATCTCTGCCGCGCAGAAACACCACTTATACACATAATCCGCGCGCGCTGCCCCCCGGCCTGTCCGCTGAGTCCCGCACGAGCCGCTCTCATAAGCCTGTTTCCCTCTGACAGCAGCGGTCAGCGTAGGTCAGACCCCTCTCCCTCTCCCTCTCTCCCTCTCTCTCTCTCTCGCTCTCTCTCCCTCTCTCTCTCTCTCGCTCTCTCTCTCTCTTTCAAATATGCACTGAACTAAAGAGCAGCAGCTCCTGCGGGTTGAGAGTGTTAATATAGTGTTAATAACTGTGTTATTAACGAGGTCCGGCTCGGCTGTGGTCTCAGCTCTGAGCCTCTACAGGGCAGAAGCTCCAGTGTGGACTCCGGATCTTCTCTCAGTGAGGCCCGTCCAGGCATGATCCTTCATCTCCCTTCATCACTGGCCTGCTCCTCAGTGGAGGCTGGGTGAGAGCAGCGGCGTCAGGCCTCGCGGTGAGGCGATCCCCTCGGAGCGCAGCGCAGCTGAGATACGCCCCACGCTTCACTCTGCGAGGTCCTTCCCAGCCCTGACCTGTTGAACTGCCTCATGTTCGTCCCAAGCAGAGTGAACCTCTCAAACGCAGCAGCTCTACTGCAGCGGATTTCACTCAGTTAGCGCTCATCACGGCCCGCCGGAGCCCAGATCCATCAGGAGGAGTGAGACAGAGGAAGCGGCGTGAGGAGCCGCTCGCCATCCGGAGAGACTACAGAAGTGAGCCGCGCTTCGCGTCCCGGGTCCAGCCTTGCCTGTCCGCAACAGCTCGCCCAAAAAGCCCGAGAAGTCTCTTCAGTGAGCGAGATCTCCTCCTGCTGCCCAGCGCTGTCCAGAGCGCGTAATCCCGCAAGACAGGAGGACACTCTGAGAGCCGCTCACTAACGCCTCTCACAGAAAGAGGAGAGAGAGAGAGGAGGGGGGGGGGGGGTAGAGAGAAAGAGAGAGAGAGAGAGAGAGAGACGGAGTAGAGAGAAAGAGGGAGGGAGAGAGAGAGAGGGGGGGGGGGGGGGGTAGAGAGAAAGAGGGAGAGAGAGGGGGGGAGAGAGTGAGAGAGAGAGAGAGAGAGAGAGTAGAGAGAAAGAGGGAGAGAGAGGGGGGAGAGAGAGTGAGAGAGAGAGAGAGAGTAGAGAGAAAGAGGGGAGAGAGAGGGGGGAGAGAGAGAGTGAGAGAGATAGAGTAGAGAGAAAGAGGGGGGAGAGAGAGAGAGAGAGTAGAGAGAAAGAGGGGGAGACAGAGAGAGATAGAGTAGAGAGAAAGAGGAAGAGAGGGAGAGAGAGTAGAGAGAGAGAGAGTAGAGAGAGAGAGAGAAATAGAGAGAGAGAGAGAGAGAGAGAGAGAGAGAGAGGTGCATTACAAACATAGAGGCTGAAACCGCGTGACGTCAGTCCAGTGCTATTTATTCCCCACCTGTTTTCCGCCATCCTGCGCCGGGATTGGCCAGTAGTGTATGAACTACTAGCCAATCTTAGCACAGCCACGTGATAGTAAAGATAATATTAACATATAGTCAAATTATCTGTGTGTCACGAGCGTTGATGCTACATTTAAGTCGCTTAGAATAGTTGAAAAACATAAAATTCAACTATAGCTTAAAAGTAAAACGCGTTGATTGACTCCTCGGCTGTGAACTGCTGGCCAATTCTAACGCAAGTGAGCGGAGGGTTCCTATTGGCTGACTACTTTCCATCAGCCAATCGTGTCATAGGAAGGCGGGCTTTACCCGAAAACGGGTGTGAATTGTGAAAGAACCGGGAAGAGCTCGACTAAACGCGATTCCGACGTGACTGAAGTTCGCTGTCGTTATTCCGCCCCGGCTCCTGTTAAACAGGCGCAGTTCCTGCAGGTTGAGCCCGGCGCTCTGTAGCTCAGGCCGGACGGCCGTCAGCTGAGTGAAGCTCGTTCCTTGTCACAGGAGAGAAAATCACCGGAGACACGGTCCAGTGTCCTAAAGCGTGGCGTCTGACACCAGTTAAGCATTAAAAGCGCTCGAGGCTGAACGAGTTTGAGCGGAATGTCTTTGCATCGCCCACATTTCACTAAATAAGCCTTTAGAAATAAAATCAATGGCCCGCCAGACAAAGGCTCGCGGACAACTAGCCGGTCTACTGGACGCGCTCCTGTTTCAGAGCATTCATCTCATATGATCTAATATCTATTTCACTGTAAAAGTGTCTCAGTCAGATCTACTTAAAATAACTTCACGTGGTAACAAATAAATTAAGTTTTATACAAACTAAATGAATACTGAACGATTCTTTCAGTCAAAGTCATTTTTAGGTTGAATGTAACTAGTTAATTTACTTGTTACCACATGAAGTATGTTTTAAGTAGATCTGTACATTCGTTTATTTACATTTACTGTAACATTGACTTGCTTTCTCGCGTTAAAAGAAGCCG
>NC_051228.1:34866158-34941158 GCF_015220715.1 Pygocentrus nattereri | reverse complement strand
CCAAATGATTTTGAAGCATTTCTATTTCTGCTGCTAGTATGTTGAAATGATGCATAAGAATACAAATAGACAAATATGGGGCTACATGATTGATATATAATCTACATAAATCTATACTTAAGATTGTATGTGTGCATGTGTGTGTGTGTGCATGCATGTGTGTGTGTGTGTGTATGATTGGATCAGCCAGCTTTTATGGTGTATGTCCTGGTGTTTCCAGTATTTTGACCACCCCATAGAGTGGCAGAGAGAGACCGAGAGCGAATGAAAGAGTGAGAGGATCCAGAAGCTGTGCCTGGCTTAACCTCTTATTAACCTTGGTTAGTGGAGCTTAGTAACTCATTAATGTCTCCCACTTCCAGGTGTGCAGGTCACTGATCTCTAATTTAACCCAAACCCAGGGACACTTTCTCCACTTGACTGTTTCAGCAAACCGATGGCCTTCTAAACGTGATCATTCGTGTCTCCAGTCCAGATGTATGACACTACAGTAGGAGCGTCTGAGTGGAGTGAGGCAGACTGAGCTCCGGCAGGGGAGAGACTCAGCTCACTCTCAGGGAGTTCGGGAGTTTGTCGTTTGTTCTGGGTGAAGTGAAATGCAATGTTTAACTAAACAGGCCGTAAAGCTTATTATCTAGTTGAAATCTGTGGTGAAGAACTGTTTCAGTGTTAAAATCATCCTGACTGTGAGAAAAAGTGACCAACTGACCTTTCTGTATTAGTACATTTTATATATATATATATATATATATATATATATATATATATATATATATATATATATATATATGATCGCTGTTGTCAGAAGAAAACCTCGTATCTCCAAAATGACAACTATACAGTAGAAGAAAAAAACATACTTTACTTTTAATGTAAGTCAATGGAACCAGATGTTCTTCCAAGTCATTTTTGGGCTGTTTATTTTGATCCATTCTTCATGAAATTCACACACAATGTAAAGGACAACAGGCATTTTCAAATTATGTCAAAAACTGAAAAAGTAATATTATACATATACAGTATATACATATAGGACCAGACAAAATGACCCAAAATTACTTGGAAAAAAGTCTACTTCCATTGACTTACAGTAAAAGTAAAGTATGTTGTTTCCTTCTCCTGTAAGGAGGTTTTCTTCCACTTACTGGCTATTTATAATAATATAATGAATAATATAATATAATAATAATAATAATTTAATATTATTATAATGATATTATATTATTATTAATAATATAATAATATAATAATTTGCATTGTTGTCATTATTTATGTTTAATATCATGTTATTACATATCATATATCAAATTCTAACATATTACTTATACATTATATCTGAAAATTTTGGCATTCAAATGAAAATGTTTATATTCCATATTAAGCATCAGAACAACAAATGGTATTTCAACAAATGATGAGTGCACTGACTTCGGTTCACATGTTACATCAGCACTATTTTTCTTTCAGTTCACTCTTTTTTTTTTAATCAAGTAATGCCAACGTCTTTTTCCAGCGTGTAATAAAGCATAAAACTACTTAAAGCTACAAAAACAAATGAACATATGTATTTAAATGAAATGAATTCTAGAAACATTGCATATTTACTTAAAAACTATCCCAATGAAATTATGTTGCAATGACAATATGTAGGAGTAAAACAGAGATTAATCAACATCACTCCATTATTTACTTAATAATATTAATTATTTTAATCCCAAGTGAAAATAAGTTAACACATCCTCTACAGGGAACCTGAACATGGCCCTTTTCTGCAAAAGCACTTTATAGATTCACGTTCAGTACGTAAATAATGTAATAACGAGGTTATGTAATGACATTATGTAAATAATCATTATCAGAGTAAACAGGGAGGGCAATAGAGACGAGTGGATCTCAGGCTGTGTCTGTGCTCCGTCCGTGTGTGTGGAGTGTAAATATACGAGGTGTCAGAGCTGGTGATTAATGAGAGGAGGGGGTTTAATACCCAAATTACCATCAGCAGGGCCGCCTCCTCCCAGAATCCATCCCTCCATGCCTCCATCCCTCCTTCCACTCTTCAACAGAACCCTCAGAAAAAAGAGCCAAACAGAACATTTAAATGGTTCCATCTGACCTGAAAGGTTCCTGTATGGAATTGCTCTCAGAGGCCTCTCATATACTTGCAGCTCCAAATAATAATGGGTAATAAATTAGTGATAATGTATCCAGTGGTGGACAGTAACTAAGTAAATGTAATTGGTTTCTGTACTTAAGTATTTTTTGTGTATCTGTCAAAACATAAGAAGCACAAAGCCAGAGCACCAATCAGGGCCCAGCGGTCACTTTGTTCAGAGCTGGTTTTGACCTGTCGGTCATACCGACCCAGTGCAGCACGCGGTTCAACGTCAGCGCAGCAGCGTAAAACTTTGGGAGAGTCTGTTCAACATAAATGATGAACTAACCTAACTTTGTGTAAATAGAGCACAATATAGAAATATGTCCACATATGCAGTCGAGACTGACGCGGCTTTTTTCTGAATTTCTACAAACACCATTTCATTTTATAGTAAATGAGTTTGGGCTGGTTTATGTTTATGAACAGATGCCTACAGATCAACATAGTAAAGGAGCTCATCTGTGATCCTGAGTTTAAAGCCAGTTTTTATTCAACTTAAACTTGGAACTAAGTTGTAAATAAATCTGAAACTGAAACTTTGCTTGTGTGTAAAAAGTGATTTCAGAGCCACTCGGTTCTCCCTGATGGAAACTGTTTACCTTCAGTGTTTTGTGCTTATGATCATTTTAATAGACGTCAGCGTCACTAATTAATGACGTTCTATTAAAAGACTGGTTTACCAAGAGAGACGCTGGAGGACTTTCACCTGAAATGAGTTCATGAAGCCAGTCTGGTTATAAAAATGATAACAGGACCACATCAGAGTCAGAATTACTCTTTTAGTACTTTTACTTTATACTTAAGTACATTTGAAGGTAAATACTTTAGTACTTTTACTCAAGGTGGAGGTCTAAAGGGAGGAACTTCTACTTTTACTGGAGGAATATTTTACCTTGGGTGTCTCTACTTTAATTCAAGTACATGATTTGTGTACTTCAACCAAACTTACTGAACTGAAATACACTTATAAGTGTGTCTGTGTCTTAATCGCAACCTGCTTCATCCTCTTTGTTTTCAGTCATGTTTTATCAACTTCAGGCAAGACGTCACACACTCTCTTTATTTAATCATTTAATCATGACTGATTTCATCGTGACTGATGCTAGTTTTTTGATTCTTCATCGCTTTAAAGCGCTTAAAGCATCCGTCTCTGAAAGAGAGGAGAAAATCAAGATCAGATCTTCTTCAGATCTGAAAACATCCACAGGTGTTTCTGTCCATCCTTCCACTGTGAGAAGACCACTCAGCGCTGTGGGTCTGAAAGGACGAGCAGCTGATCAAGAAGAACCTCACGGAGAAAAGGAGACGGACACGTCAAACAAAGAAGATGCTGGTGTTCTCACAACAGTGGTCCAGACAACAACCTCACTGAATGTGTTCGGGATCACTCGAATGGTCAGAAGCAGAAAATGTAAGACTGAACTCCAGAGGTGTGGAAAATCGATCAACATCGATTCTTTGCTGATTATATGAGGTTTGAGGTTGAGGTTTTTGTGTTAAATACATGTTAAATGACATTAAATAAATAAATAAATAAATAAATAAAGTGGTTTCTGACTTTTGGGCAGTACTGTACGTTAATAAAGAAAGTCATCGGTGAATTGTTAGCTGGTGACAGTCAGATGTTTTGTTTTAATAATACAATAATACAGCAACATCCACCGCAATAAAACCCAAATGGACAGAGAGAAAGGAAGGAGAGCGGCTGGCGGCTCCGCTAACAGTAAAACCAGATGGACCAGGTCTGCACCGCGGCATGTTTTTGTCTCCTTCTATGCACCATTGAGCACACACACACACACACACACACACACACACACACACACACACACACACACAGCTACCAGCTACCTGCGCTGAGAGCAGTATGTGAGCAAATACAGAGAATGGTGTAAGACAAAAACCAAAATGTGGAAATAATGCAAATAACAGCAGTTGTCCGCACATTTTTCTATACCTTCATTTGAATTTGTGTTGACAGCAGCATCAGGAGACATTCATTGTTCGTCTTGCACTTGGGAAATAAAACAGATTCTGATTCTTATTGTTTCCACCAGTGCATAAAAAGCCCAAAGCGATCACAGATGGACAGATAATCACTTTTGACACAAGCCCTGGTTCCATTGGCACCATAAAAAAGGAATTTCATCGTTTTTTAATTCAGTAAAATTCAATAATCGAGAGGTAAACACGCTCATTCCGAGAAATCTGATTTGATGCACACTTGTTTTTTCACTATGTTATCATCGTCCCACTTGTACTTAATGGAAAGCCAGTGATGTCTTTTTGTTACTGCGTCCCTCCCATTCAATGTGTTCATGTTCTTTGATTGTAAAGCATCTTTATATACATATATGTGATGATGGTGATGATGATGATGATGATACCTATACACTGTAAAACGTGGCTCCCCAGATCAACATATAAAAATGACTTAAAATGTGGTAACAAGCAGTTGAACTAGTTTTATTTGACTCGTTCACTGATTCAAAGAATCATTCATTCAAAGTATTTATTTAGGTTGAAGAAAACTAGTTAATGTTCTTATTACCACATAAAGTCATTTTTAAAGTAGACCTGATGAGCCACTTTTTACAGTGTGGTTAATACTTACTGATTTATTTACTGTGGTGATGATAGGAACCAGGAGGCACAATGTATACTATGCTGAGCTGATATGCTGATAGTAGTAAAATAGTGGTAAATCTATTTTAGGGACTATTTTGTCTCACAACAACCCTCAAAACACTATGAATCAACCTAGAAGTCTGATCTCAAAACTATAACAGAACAGTATCTCAGGCATTGGGCAGCGTACTAATAACCATCATGTAATAACTTTCTGTGAGGGAGCTTTTAGACGCATTAAGCTCTTCAGATGTCTGCATCACTGCTACAGTGAACAACTCTGAATCAGCAAGTTTCTCTAGAATGACTTATTTCATATCGAAGCACTCTGAAAGTTTACATTTAATTGTGCTTTTTTTCCCAAACGATCAGCGCAATTCCCCTTTAAAGGGCCGTCAATGATTTGCTCAGTTTCATTTACTCACTTAATTCCTCTTTGGTTATGTAACATAACTGGAAGCCAAAATATTAAGAAAGACACGATCTGACCACAGCCCAGCACCACTCTGTGAATTTTGACGCTTTGAAAAGCTGCATACTTTTTTTCTGGTCGGACTGAAGACGCACGTGTACTTCTATATCACTGTGTTACTTTCATAAGCCCATGATGTTTAGCCGAACTGCCACATCTGAATACTCTATAATCTATAAACAGTAATATGTTGTCATGGTCAGGCCAGTGTAGTCTGTTTACTTCACATCAGAACATGAGGAACCCTCAGTGTAGACCTCGTTGACACACTCCACACTCAGTACAACCCCTACACACTCAGCTGACTGTAGTCCTCCGCTTTTTCAGCTCAAACCATCCCTCTGGGTGCACATGGCAAAACAGTCCTGCTAGTAACTCAGCTGGAGAAAAACAAGCAAAAAAATCAATACAAGGCATCGCATTACACAATATATACATCATGGATATATATATATATGTGCACCCAGAGGGTACACACACACACACACACATATATATATATATATATATATATATGTGTGTGTGTGTGTGTGTGTGTGTGTGTGTATATATATATATATATATATATATATATATATATATATATATATATATAAAATGCTGCTGTCGGAAGAAAACCTTGTATCTCTATTTTTGTAATTTTTTAGTTTTGACATAATTTCAAAGGACCTGTTGTTCTTTACATTCTCTGTAAATTTCATGATGAATGAACCAAAAGAAACAGCCCAAAATGACTTGGAAAGACACCTGGTTCCATTGACTTACATTAAAACTACAGTAGGTTTTTTCCTTCACCTGTAAAGTTACCATTTTGGAGATACAAGGTTTTCTCCCGACAACAGCTATATATATATATATGTATGTGTGTGAGTGTGTGTGTGTGTGTGTGTGTATACGCTGACTGACTCATGCTTCATTGTCCATCATTGTACACCATAAGATTAACAGCTGAATTTATAAGTCTAATTATTATTAAGTATTGCTGTTGTTGGTATTATTATTACTATATTGAATAATATAATAATAACAACAACAAAAACAACAACAACAACAACAACAATAATAATAACTACTATTATCATTTTGGGGGGCATATAGTGAACCTCAAAAGTTTTGCAAAATTTATGCCATCAACTTTTTGGCTACATAATAGAACTGGAATGCAAAAAATTTGAAATAAACATAATTTATTTTCATTTCAAATCTCTGAAGCGTTATGTATAAGGAAAGAAAACTACATATCAAACCTTATTTATGACGGATCCATATCTTAGTAATCTTACAGCCTCTAATTCAGGGCTGCCCAAAGTTGACTCGTGAGGATGTTTGATTTGGCCCACCAGAAAGTTACCCTAAGCCCACCCCCTGACTCAATGAGAGTCAGCATATTTTACACTATATACAACTACTGAAATATTATTTTCCTTTTAAAAGTGTGTTTTTGAAGTGTTTTACAAATTGTACTGTAACATTACAGAACACGTTTTCAACAGCTAAGTCTGAAATCTACCTACATTCTCTATTTATTTGTCTTTTTGACCCTCAGCCCACCACAGTGCAATTACTTTAACTGAATTTCTTGTTGATTTTAATGCACAAGTGTGCCACCTACTGTTGCAACTTCAAGCCAACACCTCACAACGCTTTCATCTCTGTCCCTCATTCAAGATGAACGTGCTCATAAAATCACACTCATAAAATCAGCCCCTAAAAGTCGTCACACCGTCTGAACAGTTTCAGTAGAACAGACAGTTTCAGTAGATTCAGCTACTTCGGTTTCTTTTCCCTCAGCTTTGCACTGGGCCAGTGTTCCAAAGCGCTTTAGATGAAGATGGATGGATCTGGATCCTGGTCTCCTGTGACTGAGACCAGCATAAACAGAGAAGAAACTGATCCTGGATCAACACAACCTGCTCTGAGGAGCCTTATGAACACATCTCCACCTCTTTAATGGCTTTGTCGTTCTGAGAGGTTATTTAACGTTTGAATCAACTCAGCACACATCGATGCTAATGTGGAACAAGTAAAACATCTCAGCGAAGCACTTAATCGCAGCCCTATTAGAGACACGACCGTTCATCTATTACTGCTAATGACACTCTAATAGAGTGTGTCAGCAGCTTGGGACTTAAGAGCTGGGCTACATGTTTATGCAGCCATACAAGCAGACCGGGTTTGTTTTCAGAACGGTTAAACTGGCCATTTGGGGTCATTAGATGGACCTTAAGTAGTTTGCTTAAAGTTGTGAATCAAGCGTGTGCTTGCTGTGGTGGCTCGCTGGTCCCCAGAGGCTGTTTGCGCCTGCTGGGTGTCATTAGCTGGGTAATTAATTGCGCTGAGGAAAGAAAGGCACAACTACTGCACCTGCCAGACATTACAGTCTTTCATATGAAGATCAGCTTTAGGCTACAGGGGAAGTGATGACAAGGGGCTGGGGGTCGGCTATGTATGTGTGAGATGTGTGTGTTTGAGTGTGAATGCCTGCGTGTTATCACAGCTAGACCAAACACCTCTTAAATCAACTTCTCACAACTACAAGCCAGCAGAAGTCAGAGAGACAGTTTAAATTTGCCTGGTTTGTCTCTATTTTCAAGGGCAGATTTAGTGATTCAGGGGCTCTAGGCAAAAGACAGGAATGTGACCCCCTCTAGATGCACATTTTTCAAGTAGTTCTGGCCTCCTGAGTGCTGATAAGTTGACAAGTGAAATCATCTTGTATCAAAATAGCCAATATGTCTAATATTTCTTATTTGGAGGTTATTGTAAGAATGTTGTAATATTATATTAATGGCACAAATCTTCATTTTCCTGAGGTTCCACATTTACGTGGTTTCATGTAGTAAAAATGGTCATAAGTCTACATAAGTCTTTTTCCCTGTTTTGTCCTACTGAACCTTTAGAGCTATAATACATGAAGGAGCCCCGGTCTGATTGGCTTTGTAGTGTCTGGTTTAAGAAGCACTCATCAGTGCATAGAATGTCAGTGTAAGCAGGTGGAGCTAAACTTCTGATGTAAGTCAATGGAACCAGACATCTCTTCACATCATTTTGGGCCATTTCTTTTGGTCTGTTTTTCACGAAATTTACACACAATGTAAAAGGCACTAGGTCTTTTCTGATTATGTCAAAAACTGCAAAATGGAGACGCGAGGTTTTGTTCCGACAGCAGCGATATCTGGGCTGTATGGACTGAGGAGTGAACATGTTTTGAAAAATTGATATTGTTTTACATGAATAAAACTACATTAATATCATTTATTTCCATAAAGCAAGGAAGTTTTCTTTTTCCATAGTACGGGCTCTTAGCTGATTTCTACACAATTTTTAACTTGTTTTAAAGATGCAGTTTTGTACGATATACTGCCATCTAGCAGTGAGTTTGCAGATTGCAACCAACTGAATACCCCTCCCTCACCCCTCCTCTTCCAAGCACTGACAATGAAGATTCACCCTGCCTTGCTGTTTCTTGTGCTAAGCAATAAGCATGATCCTCCATTTCTCAAAATGTGGGTTCTCAAACTAGTACCAGTAACTAGGTAACTAGGTAATTAGTACCAGCAGCAACCCCTGATTCTGTGCTTTAGCACCACCAAATTCAAGATGCTGCTTCAACATAAAACGCGAATGGTGCTCTCTAGAGCCATTGTTTGGTTTGTCCATTCTGTGCTACTGTAGAAACATGACGGTACGAAATGGTGGCCTCTGATGGAAGAGAAATGCTGAAATCCTTTGTAGGAGCTCATTCTAAGCTAATGAAAACAATGATTCATAGTTGCAGGTGATTATACATCAATGAAAACAGGTTTTTGTTTACTACATTCCATTTCTGCTAAGAGATCCCCCTAAATTTTACACATGGCACCTTTAATTGTATTAATAAACTGGCAGATAATTTAGTTTTTGTTAAGAAATACGATTAATAAAGAAATCTGACTTAATAAAACTACTGAAGTACCAAAAAATAGTCAGTAATAATAATAATCACAAATAACATCTATAAAAAATTACATGTGAAGTATATGTATGTACATACACCAGTCAGGCTTAACATCATGACCACCTCCTTGTTTCTACACTGTTTGTCCATTTTATCAGCTCCACTTACTGTATAGCTGCACTTTGTAGTTCTACAGTTACAGACTGTAGTCCATCTGTTTCTCTGATACTTTGTTACCCCCTTTTACCCTGTTCTTCAGTGGTCAGGACCCCCTTGGACCCTCACAGAGCAGGTACTACTTGGTTGGAGGATCATTTTCAGCACTGCAGTAACACTGACATGGTGGTGGTGGTGTGTTAGTGTGTGTTGCGCTGGTCTGAGTGGATCAGACACAGCAGTGCTGCTGGAGCTTTTAAACCCCTCAGTGTTGCTGCTGGACTGAGAATAGTCCACCACCCAATACCATCCAGCCAACAGCCTCCTGTGGGCAGTAGGAAAACAGTGTTTCAGGCTTCACACAATATACGTATCTGTAACCATTGTGTGTAATAGCTTTCTGTAAAGTACACTGTATGGCCAAAAGTATCCAGACACCCCTCTGAATCATTCAAACGTGTCAACCACAGCCGTTGCTAATAAGTGTATAAAAATGGGCATTTAGCCATGCAGTTTCCAAACACTCACAGTAGAAAGGGTCATTCAGTGACTTTAACTGTTGCGAGTAAAAGCTCATTTCTAAGGAAATTTCAAAGTCTCTGCATTAAATGCTTTAAGGTAAGGACATACACAGCTGATACCTCCATCATTTTATGGTTTTATTTATTTATTGTACGCAAAAGCTGGCAAATTTCACCCAGTAAGTATGTCTACTAGCCTACTATTTCTCAATTAATAAATAAAACTGATTTAGTGGTCATTATCAGGCTGTTTCGTAGTGGCATTATGGCATTACGGCCTGCATGTGTTTGTGGGAGCAAATAGCTCTCATGCTAGCATGTGGAAAGCATTTTAGCATGTTAGCCTGCAGAAATGCATTTCCAAAGCAGTGTGAGCCCTCGGTCTATGACCCACATACACACCACAAAGCTCTACAATTAGCCCTACTTAACCCTGCACAGCCCGCAGCGTTTTCCACTAAACTGTCTCAGGTATGGTGGGGTCCTCAGGACGGTGGGCCGAATCATTCTGGCGCAAACATGGACGCTACAGCGGTGAAATCAGGGCTAACGTCTGCTCACCGCTTTCCTCAATGAGAGGAGAAAAGAAGGAAAAAGGAAAAACCCAGATCCAGGAATTTAACGCTGTTTTCATTAGCCGTACCACACACACAGATTGATTGCTCAAGAAAAACAATCTTCTCGTTGTCAATGGGGTAAAATTGAACAACTGGGCTGTTCTACCGCCAGCGCCAGGGCATTTGCCGTTGATGAAATCCAGACATACAAGAGCAATGCTCAGAGGGACGGAAGATTTGCTCTGGAAAATGTAGTCCTGCATTTATAATATCGTGGCTGCTCTTTTATCCTGGGGCCGGCGCTCTCGGGGGACTAATAGTTCTTAGTCGGTTTGGTGGCCCTTGGACCCCACGCTCTTACTGATGGCAGACATATGGCTTCCGGCTTGGTGTGCGTTGTGCAACAGATGTCAAAGCTGAAGCTTTTATCCATCTTTTTACATGCACGTGTGCACGCACATGCAAACAGACACACATATATACGCATGTAACTCTCACTCAGGCAAGGAAAAGAATATTACAGTAACAGAACATGTAATTTTCTCCATCCTTAAGAGACGATGATGAGGTTTGAATGTGCAAAAAAGCCTCTGAGGAATCCTTCCTTGCCATATAGGTGTGTAGGCCGCTCTGGTCTTCTTCCCTGCAGGTGGCTCAGCTGGAGGGGGTGCATATAATTTATGCCTTTCATAATCCAATGAATACAGTACAATATGTGCAATTGCAAGAGTGATGTTTTTCATAATTTATTTCTCTTCTCTCCACAGATGTATGGCGCGTCCTGCGTCTGTAAAACATCGGCTGTTGATCTTGATAGTAGCTGCACAATACGATTCCAATGAAGGGAGCAATATGTGAGCATCCTGAGATCACCAGATATTCCAGATATGTTTCTGAAGGTGTTTTGATCCAATCTTGATGTTTATTATCCTATTTTTGAAATATTTAGCATATCACAGCTGCAACATGTACCATGTACATGCGTAATTAAGATTTGGTATTTCATCTTCATCATGCAGTCATACTTGACAGTATCTTTACACTTAGGGCTGTTGACCCTCTACTTCACGCATTGTGAGATCAAATAAAAAAAAAAACGGTTCAGTTCACTTTTTCTGCATAAAATGGTCCTCGATTTTTTTTCCCAAACCTGTTTATTAAGGCGTGGTGGGTGGCACTGTCACCTCACAGCAAGGAGGGCCTGGGTTCGAGTCCCCGGCCGGGCGACCAGGGTCCTTTCTGTGTGGAGTTTGCATGTTCTCCCCATGTCCGTGTGGGTTTCCTCCGGGTTCTCCAGTTTCCTCCCACAGTCCAAAGACATGCAGTCAGGCCAACTGGACATGCTAAATTGGCCCTAGGTGTGAATGTTTGTGTCTGTCTGTCTGCCCTGCGATGGACTGGTGACCTGTCCAGGCTGCCTTTCACCCAATAACAGCTGGGATAGGCTCCAGCTCCCCCTGTTGCAAAATCAGAACAAATATATTACATATAGTGATTCAAATGTGCTCTACCAAAAAGTTGAGCAGACCATTAAAGAAAGGAGCCAAATGCCATGGTCAAATGGCGAGCCAAATGCCAAATGCCGCCAGAAGCTCAAAGAAAGCAAGGTGCAACTGGATCTGAAATAACACTGTAACACAGCAGCTAAGCAGAACAGGCAGAATGAACAGCGTGTGTGCACAGCCTCGCTGAAGACTCGGAGCAGACAGACGGAGCGGGCGGCAGGCCGAAAAGCAGAAACAGGAGCAGGTCTGAGGGCCAGTGCTTGGCCAGCTCAGTCCTCCATTCAGACGTATGGCATCTCTCTCTCACTCTGCTGTCCCCGCCATCACATAAACACGCAGCTCCCTCTCTGCTAAGAACAGGCCTCACATTAAGATTTATTACGGTTAAAATAAACATATAATTAACTCACACCCGCTCTGTTTCCTCTGCCTGTGAATCGGGGGGAGGTTGATGGGGGTGGAGTGAATAGCTGTCAGCCTCATTTTCAGCTCTGTATTAATAAATGTGTCTGCAATTAAAGTCTCATTCTGAGCCAAGCTGTGCTTTTTTTCCCTCTTCCTGCAAATCAATGGCCATGTTTTATTTCAGAAAGTGCCTGTTCGAAATTATAGCTATTATGCATATCAGACCTGTGCAGTGTTACAAGCTCTCTCTCTCTTTTCCCTCTGGAAGAAACCTGCACGTGATGAGCAGGCCAAAGCCTCTCAGTCCACCCTCTCATAAACTAATGTACTACACCGTTAGACAGAAATTAATCAAAGGTGCTTATGATTTTACTTAAACTAGATGCCATTAGTTTCGAGATTTGAGCTTCTTGTACATTCAGACATGCACTGTGCATCGTTAGTGATGCATGATGATTTCAGTTTCAGCATTTTGCTTAAAAAATAACCTGCATTGGGCAGATGTTTAGATTTGACCGATATTTAATACTCTGGAAGAACAGAATGTTTAGGTGATGCTGGGCTGCTTTGTGAACATGTCTATATTCTATTAATTTGATTGCATTTTTATACAACAGTTAGTTCCAGCCACGCAAGCTGATTGGTTGAGAGGCGTTCCAACTGCTGATATTTTGCCATAACATCCCGGGTTTTTCAAAACACTGTATCACTCCGCTGAGACGCTGTTGCTAAGCAACAACTTTGACAGCTGTAGGAGACGCTCAAGCCATTTGAACAGTTTCACTTCTTACTTTGCCGCAAACAGAAAACGGACACTTTTAAAGTCACATTTGACCGACAGCCGATTTGGTCCGACTCTGAACGAACTGCCGGCTGAGCAACGAGTGAGCGGAGTTCGTTACTGGGACGTATCAACAAGCTGCTCGTTAAGGAGCTATAATCTGGCAGAAGGAACTGAGCATTTAAACATATTAAACGCCGTGTCCACGGCCCAGTTTATTAATTTCATACTCTATTTATTTAACTGTTGTATAAAAGCAGTAGAACACTCCAGGTTGGGTGTTATTACAAATAACATCACGACTGCGATGATCTACAGCACCCTCCTTTGGCGAGTGATGTTACTTTGCATTAACACAGTTCCTCTCGTGTTCTATTGCTTAAATAATCCTCTACGTATAAATGCTTTATCGATAATGTTAATCCAGGTGGATCTAGTACCAGATAATATCCTATATACACTGCTACAAACGAGTATCTCCGTTTTTATGATTTTTAGTTTTCTGTGCAATTTGAGCATCTGTCCTTTACATAGTGTGAACATTTCACAGTGATTGGATCAATAGAAATGCTCCAAAATGGGTTGCAATAAAATCTCTTTACATGAATTTATACTTCCTCTTATAAAGTTAACATTTTGGAGCTACTTGTTTTTCTTTGGACAGCAGCAAAATGTTTATGTATCGGCATCATCAGATAAAATAACAATAAAAAATATCAGATATCACCATCATCCCACAATTCCCATATCAGTGGATTCCTAGTAGACATTTCCTTCTTTTCACTGCATAGGCTCTTTCTGAATTTGCTCCATATTTATCTTAGTGTAAGACTTGTAGGGCTCCTCCATATTTCCTATAACTGTCTTGCACCATCTGAAATGAAAACAACGTCACTTGCACTGATGTTGGCTTTTGGGGGCAGTCGTGGGTTAGGTAACTGGCCCTGTGACCGGAAGGTTGCCGGCTCGATCCCCAGTGCCGACAGTCCATGACTGAGGTGTTCTTGAGCAAGACACCTAACCCACAATTGCTCCCCGGGCGCTGTGGATAGGGCTGCCCACCGCTCCGGGCAAGTGTGCTCACTGCCCCCTACTGTGTGTGTATATTCACTAGTGTGTATGTGGTGTTTCACTTCATGGATGGGTTAAATGCGGAGGTGGGAATTTCCCCGTTGGTGGGATTAAAAAGTATCACTTAATTTTCAGAGCTTGGACTGTAGTTCTCTCAGCTGTAAGACACTTTAGTTAAACACATCTACCAAATGAATAAATATAGATGTAAACGTAAAGATTCTCTGCCTCATTTTATAGCTTCTCTGCCTTGTTTGTGCAGTGGTCCTTCCACAGAAACTTAATTGTCAACAAACTGTTGCTAATGAAGTATAATTTCACATCACATCACGACTTACTCAGTAATATTTTGCACCATACTTCACTGCAAAATGTGATTATAACCTCTGTCATTCCACCAATGCACAAGAAGGTTTTCCCTCCTTTAAGCCATTATAGGAATGGTTCTGTGAAAAATTAAATGTATAGCTTTCCACTTACCCGAGATACAGTCAATCAGCCAAAACATGTTCAGTGTCCACATTTTGCTAACTTGACTAGTTACCCCAGTAAGTACCCAATGAGCAAGTTAGTTAGTTAATTCAGAAAAGTGACCAATTTCTCGTAACTCGCTCATCCAGGTCTTTATTAGGGTTGCACACACTTGTCAACGTGGTTTATGACACTGAGTGAGCGCAAACTACAAACATGCACAAAACGTCACTGTATAGCTAAATGTTGTAGACAGTCACTTTAGACACACCTGTTTTGGGGCGTGCATGCACGGAAAAGATTTAGGGGACTACAGGCTTCTAGTGTTTGTTATCAACGTTAGCCTCGCAGCTCCAGTGCTAAAGAAAAGAAGCTAAATTTACGCACCAAGCATACTGGATGAACAACTACAGCACTGTGTGAAAGTTTTAGGACTCAAAGCAAATGTTTAAACAGTTTCCCTCAGCAGTGAGTTTATCACAATACCCATTAGGATAAAGTCATATTCATAATTCAAATAAACAGGAAAACAATAAAAAGTAACAAGAATTTCTTGGGTCCATATTTTTCATTGACACCTTCACAGCCGCCACACAGACTCGTTAATATCATCAATTACATCATGAGCTCAATTTACTGAGCTCTGATTGGTCAAACCAGGAGCTGCTTTTTAACTACATATAATAATGGGCTTCCTCAAGGAGAGGCTTGGAGATGGGTAAACAAACACACTGACATCCAGAAAATAACCATATTTTATATACCGGCGGCACGGTGGCGTGGTGTGTAGCGCTGTCGCCTCACAGCAAGGGGGGCCTGGGTTCGATTCCCCGGCCGGGCGGCCAGGGTCCTCTCAGTGTGGAGTTTGCATGTTCTCCCCGTGTCTGCGTGGGTTTCCTCTGGGTTCTCCGGTTTCCTGCCACAGTCCAAAGACATGCAGTCAGGCCAATTGGACATGCTAAATTGCCCCTGGGTGTGAGTGACTGTCTGTGTCCGTCTGTCTGCCCTGCGATGGACTGGCAACCTTTCCAGGGTGTATCCTGCCTTCCGCCCGAAGACTGCTGGGATAGGCTCCAGCACCCCCCCGCGACCCTGACGGAGAAGCGGCTTAGAAAATGGATGGATGGGTATATATTAATTTTTTTATATTATATATATATATATATATATATATATATATATATATATATATATATAATTAATATTCTATACATTTTGTTCATTCAAATATTAAATAAGTAACACGAACTACACAAATAAACAGATTTTAAAAATGTGTCTTGGGTGCCTAAGACTTTTTCGCACAGTACTATACATCTGACAAACGTAGTACATTTAAATTTTTTGCCTTTACATTTTCAGGCTTGGGACATCCTGAAGTGATTAATCAGTATCTAAATGTAAAACAATGCAAAGTAACTGAATTATTTTTGTTTTATCTATTTTTAAACTTTATTGAACCTTTATTTAACCAAGGTAGTCACATTGAGATTAAAAATGAAAAAGTGAGCCTTGGCCAAGAAGACAGCACACAAAATAATCAAGAAGGAAACAACAGGGATAAAACTAAATTAAACAAAGAGAATGGTACAGCTCTTTAACAACCATCTCACATTCACTCAGGGAAATAAACGGCTCCAATTTCAAACGGTTTTGTAGATCATTCCATGCAGATGGAGCACTGAAACTAAAAGCTGCCTCAGTATTATCGGAGCGTCCAGCTGAATAGAACCACTTTATAAGTTATAGGAGCGGGAATGGAAGCAGAGACCTGCTGACCGGTACTGGGTATTTAAGGGGAAAGAAAAGGAAATGCATAGAAGACTGGTGGGTTTTAGTAAGAACACACAAATAGTGCAAGCACTGGCACTGACTCCATGGGTGCCACAGCCTCTAGTCGAGGGCCATATGAATTACCATAGCAGTGTTTCAGCAGCAAAACAGCAGAGGGAGCCACTACACCAGAAATGCCAGATGAGGCACCCCAGCCTGCTCAGAGGACCCATTACACATCATCAGCTGACAACTGATCTGCCTCAGGTATGAGAACGTGGCTGGAAGTTGCTGGCGAGACAGTCCTTAAATAGCCTTGAAATGTTCTGCATCTCTAAATGGTCCTCAAATTGCATTACAGGAGGAAGAAGCACCCTCTCAGCCGATCAGACTGCTTCATTACAGATTATAACATTGACCACACGGTGTTATGTCTGGCTTGCTGACAAGTCTGTTAAACTGAAAGGTCTGCTGTAAGAAGGTTAGAAGGGCCACTGTTTTTCTTTCTCTCTCTCCTCCACTCCAAAGCTATGTTTCTGAACTCTTGAGCTGTGAAAATGCAGGTATCTTCACAGGCTGGTTTAGTAACTCGTAACTCTGCTTTAGATCTTTATGCAGATCTTGTAAACCGATTTGTCAAGTAACACGAACACGCAACTTCAACTGGAAGACAGGCAGCAATAAACAATAGCCTGGCTTGATCTTCTCCTCCCCGCCTCACTGACCTTAGTTTGCCATGTTGCGGTTAATTTATCAGTTTCTATAACTGCTACACCACAGGCAAGAACTTTGCATGCCATCTGAACTGCTGTAGGCACTACTCCCTGAAGAGTTTGCTCTAACCTGTTCACTTACAGGTACGGTATATCAAAGAATAACCCTCTTTATTTTTCCCCAGCATCTTCATAATTTGATCAAGATCCAAAACATACTGCTCAGTCTTAAGACGGAGAAGCTTAGGCCAACACCCTGGTAGCATTTCATCAAATCCAGATTTCACCTAATCCAGAACATGGAGTAACCCACTCCTTTCAGGCCTGTTAAGATTTCATATACATTTGATCATTCACACATGCATATAATCCAAAATCGTGTCCATTGTCCGTTTCATTAAGCATCGTCATGCATCCAAATTCCGCCAAATCCAGAACCTAATTCCACCCAATCCAGAATTTAAGAAGGGGATAAACTCTCAGGCCTGATAGCATTTCAGCATTATTTTTTACGCATCCAGACTGCGAGTCAACAGAGAACAGAGTCCAGTAAATAGTTGAATTAAGATGCAAAGAACCTCTTCGCCTCACTCAGACCTGCTTACATTGTCAACATCATCTCACACGTCCAGATTCCACCAAATCCCAAATACAATCCAGAACAGAGTAGGCCTATAGTAATTAAGTATATTGAATTTGTGCATTTGGCAGACGCTCTTCTCCAGAGTGGACTAATCGTGTTTTGAACGTAACATCAGGCGTCTTGCCCAAGGACACTTATTGGTGAAGCATGCTTGCCCAAGCAGGGATACGAGCCCCAGTCTACTGAGGGAAGTCCGCTACACCAACAAACCAAAAAGTAAACAAAGCCAGTCCTCTCCATCCTGTGAAGTCTGCACACGTGCAGATAATCCAGAAGTGTCCAGCAATTAAGGCAAAAAGAACTTCTTCACCTCAACTCAACTCAGACCTGCCAACAACGCTGTCTCAACACATCCCGGTTCCACCAAATCCCAAACCTAATCCAGATTATTGAGTATAGCGATGAACATCTGCATTCATGCATTCGGCAGACGCTCCAATCCAGAGCGACGTGGAGTTTTAAACCTGTTACAGAAGTAAACAAATGCAGTGAGTGTTGTCCAGTGACTCCTGTTGGGGTAGCATGACATGCCCACCCAGAGAACTGAACCCCTGTCTCTACACTAACCACTCAAAAAGTAGGTGAACCCATGTTTCTCCATCCTGCTGTGTCCACATATGCAGGTAATCCGGACCAGAGTCCAGCTAGAAAACGACCCACTAACATTTTGTCTACGCTGAGCAAACAGGAGATATGTCCTCTCCTCCTCCGGCCTTTCCAGACGCCTCTTAATCCGAGCCAAAGCCATAATACAGTTTGGTCATTACTTGTAAACGGACCCCCTTCCCTTTCCCTTCCCTTCCCTCCCTTTCCCTTCCCTTCAGGCCTGCTCACACTCTCCACAGCGGGTCAGGCAGCGCTTCCTCAGAGGGCCTGCGGTGCTGACTCCTCCCTCACTTCCTCACACTCTGAGGCTCCACCACACTCGCCGTGGATGCCCGCCGTGCCAGCGCCGAGGAAGCAAGACGACTCAGCCTGGACACTCGGACCGTCCGTTTCAGAGTCAGAGATGTGTGACTGAGGTTTTACCGCTACGCTTCTATTTCCCGCTTTTATTAGATGCGAGTCTCGCGCGTTCCTTCGCGCCGAAATGGCCCATTTGAAACGGCAACGGTCGTGGCACGAGGACTTCGCGAGGAACTTTTTCAAACTGTTTTCCAGAAGTAAATCGCTGGAGCCGGAGAAAACGGAGCCGGAGCCCGAGAACGGGTAGGGCGAACTGGGCTGTTACCAACTTATCCGCCTTAAAAGCTGCTGTATTTCACTGTTTACTACCTTTTACTGTGTCGTAACGTTTAGCTTGTGCACAGCTATCCGTGACTACCAGCTTCTCCGAGCCTTAAAAGACGATACAAACCAGCACCTGTCAGAACCCGCACCGCCCGAGGGTTCATTACCTCTGTTACTCCGAGGTTATAACTTAAAGGGGAATTTCACCGGTTTTTCACACTTTCTCCTTAATTCGTTTTTTAAGAAGTAAGCGACGTCATTCAGAGTGATTCGGAGTTAAGCGGTTCATTTGTGGAGAAACCTCCCAACAGATTTTCTTTACAGTGGTGGTGATGGGAACCAGAGGTCCCAACACGAATATAGCCTTTTTAATTCACTACCCAAAACCCCCTGTGAACCTGCTGAGTTAACATATCGCAGCTGTCTGACCAAAACCTTTTATCTGTTTTTGTCCATTACCTAATTTGAAAGTGACCGCTGTCCTTTATATTGTGTGTAAATTTCATGATGGATGGACCAAAACAAACGGCTCAAAATTCCTTGGGCAAAATTCTGGTTCCATTGACTTGCATTAAAAGTGAAGTAGGCTTTTTTCCTTCTCCTGTGAAGTTATCATTTAGTAGATACAAGGTTTTGTTCCGACAACATCGATGTGTCATGTTTAAAATTTGTCGCACAGTGGCCGTAAAACAGTGTCTCCGATATCAGGCGGCCTATTCATAACCATTCCCAGTAGTAACTTTCTGTGAGGGAGGTTTTGAGGTGGATGTCTGGTTCCTATCACCACCACTGTGAACAATTCTGGCTGGGTAGGTTTCTCCAGAACACAGCATTTTACACCAAACCACACGGAGTGACTTTGTTGACAAGGCGGCGTTCCACTTTAATAAGGTGTGTAATGTGACACTTTAAAGCTGGTAAAGTCATTAATAAAGCCAGAGAGGAATATTCAAGTTTGGTGTAGGTGTCTGAGCCAGTGGGAGAAAGTATAGTTTCTCTCTCCTTAGTAACTCAATAGGGTGTCTTACAAATGGAGGGTGGGTCAGCTAACATTCTCATGGGCAACGTTCAGTCCTTTCAGATTCCCTCCTGTCTTATCCCTCATGGAGACTGAAGGGAACCTAACACCCACTGCTCAATTGTAAATGTGTATTAACTGCACATGGGGGATATTTATGTCCTTTTCAGACCGATATTCGGACTGCGATTGAAGAAGATCAGCACCTCCACCTTTTCTGGCCAGATGGCCTTTTAGTTTTGTTTGTGTTGTCAAGTACGCATCATGTGGGTGTTGGGTTGCTTCTGATTGGTCTAACTCATCTACAGGCAGTTCCCAAGCTCCATGTCATCAGGTTACCCTTCCCCACTTAATACCTCAATTCAATTTGCAGCTTTTTGAATGTAAAAATCTGTGCATTGTCCAGGAGGTTGTCCAGGAGGTTGCTTCCTCCAGTGTGGACAATCCTCAGATACAAATATTCATATGCCAATGCAGTAATGACTCAAATAGAAGTAAAAGTAGCCACCAAAACAAACTTGGGGACTAAAAAAAATGGCCTTCCTTGGTAGAACTGCAGTGGGATTCTTAGTACACTGTTAGAAATAAAGACTCTGTGGAGGTACATTTTCGTTCATCAAGGTACAAACAGTGTAAATGTTCCCTCAAAGGTACAGCAGTGGTTTTAACGTCCAATTCTGTACCTTAAGTAAGTTTTCCCAGGTGAAAAATACATATTTGTATCATTTCATGACCCAATGTTTTAAAACAGAACAATAAAATAAAAATTCCCGGAGACGAGACGGGATGTGTGGAGTGGGTACATCTTGGAAAATATAATCTCAATGGAATATGATAGATATGTTCCCTGAATAAAGGTACTGAGATGTACCCTTGAGGGTCCCACCCTGTGACAGGAGGGGTACTGCCCCAGTGATCGTGTAGTACCTTTTTCCTGAGAGTGTACACTCAATGCCACTTTATTAGGTACACCTAGCTACAAATAGCTAAACAGCCAATCACACGGCCGCAACTCAGTGCATTTAGGCATGTAGAGGTGGTCAAGACAACTTGCTGAAGTGCAGACCGAGCATCAGAAATGGGGAAGAAAGGGGATTTAAGGGACTCTGAACGTGGCGTGGTTGTTGGTGCCAGACGGGCTGGTCTGAGTATTTCAGAAACTGCTGATCTACTGGGATTTTCACACACAACCATCTCTAGGGTTTAATGAGAATGGTCCGAAAAAGGGGAAATATCCAGTGAGCGGTCAGTTGTGTGGACGAAAACGCCTTGTTGATGTGAGAGGTCAGAGGAGAATGGGCAGACTGGTTCCAGATGATAGAAAGGCAGCAGGAACTCAAATAACCAACCAGAATCTCTGAGGAACGTTTCCAACACCTTGTTGAAAGTATAGCAGGAAGAATTAAAGCAGTTCTGAAGGCAAAAGGGGGTCCAACCTTTTACTGGCAAGGTGTACCTAATAAAGTGGCCGGTGAGTGTATATCCAGCATCTGTCACCATAGCATCTAAAGTTTGTTAGGTGCCATTTTTCTTTATGTCTGGGAGATAACAATGACAGAAGCTCAAATGTGAGAGGTTTGAGCCACTGTGAAACAGTCCGGGTACAGAAAACAAAATGAAATGAAACACAAAGGTACTGGTAACCAATAGGGCTGCACCAGGCATTCATTTTTATGGCTGATTTCGGATTTCTGTACAGGCTGATTTCATTTCGGTAGTTCAGACCTCACCATGTGTGGGATAAACACAAGATACACACTACCACACATTTCCATTGCTTTGTGTTAGCCAAACTTGCAAAACAAATGACATTGTTTGCTCTTTAATGGACTAAACTGATATTTACCTTTTTAAATTTTAAATTAGGTGCCTATTTATATAAAACAAATAAAGTGCTACATCAGAAGCAAGAGGCAGCTGGCTGTTTAGCTGTTGTGAGTCATGCAAAATTATGCTGCAACATTTAGCGTAGCAGCAGCGGCAGGAGTTTTGTGTTTTGAGCAGATTCTGATCTGCAGTGGTATCTTACAGTACATCACTATTTACTGAGCCAGGCTAAAGGTAACAAACACAATGCCAGTACTGTTTTAGCCTGATTGGCTTTGCAAAGAAAAGCAACTAGTAGTAGTTACTACCTGTTCCTATTTCTTTGTGGAGAAGTCATGTGAGTAGCTCATAGTAACTCAGTAATATTCGATGGAATATGAAGCACAGAATCTGAGACTGTTGCCTGCAGTAAGACGTAAAGGTCTGAAGGGAGCGATTCAGTTTTGGATGCGTCATTTTTATATAATATTCAATTAAATGTGTGGTCATTTTTGGCCAAAAAAGGTTTCACTACTCTGTTCCTCGAGACATGTATATACGTCTGGTGTGTATATTCTAATTAAATTAAATATTCTAATTAATTAAATAATTCTAAACTATATCAATAAAATCCAGTCAAATCTTTATCAAAGTTGAGACTTAATGATGCATCGAATCAGTTCCTATAGAATTGCAGTCTCATAATTTTGAGGTCAAATGTTTGCATCCCTGGTGAGAAGTCTAGTGTGTTGTGCAGTGTTTATATGTGATTCTTGAACTTCCTTTCTTCCTTTGCCTTTCCAGGGAGGAACATAAGGAAGACAGTCCTGCTGGCCAGTCTGATGAGGCTGATTCACTGCCCACACCTGAGCCTCAACTCACCACCGAACCAGAAGCACAGGTGCAGTAGATCAGTGACTTTATGAGCTCCCTCTTTACTCTCTGCGGTCTCTCAGAGACGAAATGACGCTAAAGAGCCCACGAGCTTTGGCTGAAATTGTTTTGAGATCATCTGCTACACGTGTTTTAAATTTGTATGAGAATGATTCCATAAGCTAAAGCCATGAGGATCACGGCTGATCCTGGACTGTGTGTGTGTGTGTGTGTGTGTGTGTGTAAGATATTTAATTTGCAAGAAAGAATTAACACTTTTGTTACCGGCTTTGTGTCCATGGCTACTATCTGCACTGTTGAACTCTGTCCAGTTCAAACACTGTCATTGTCAGTCAGTCTTGCTGAAGTATGCCGAAGTAATTGTTTGCCATTAGTTTTACGGTATACTTGCGAGGTACGTGTGGTCAAATCCAGATGAAGGCAGAGGGAAGTTAATTGTGCAACACCTACATACAGAGTTGCTACTGTTTAGCGGAACTGTGTCAGTAGTAGAACTGTCACTATACTAGAATTTTCACTTAGGATCATAGTCCTCAATGCCAAAATGATGATATTGCAATAAATAAAATATTTATTGGATTGAACTCAGAAAAGATTGTAACAAATTGTTCTATAATAACAAAACATGGCACAAAAGCAGACAGGCCTCCGCCAATTTAATGGTCCCTTTCACGTTTCAGAGTGACCAGTCAAATTGTAAGGCGTTGCGTTGTGTTCCGTAGAGCCTCCAAACAAAAACACCATCCATATTCCAGAGCACACGTTATATGTCGTGAATTCAGATGATTTGAGAAGTACAGGCTTGGGGTTCATCTCTGAATCATGAGTTTTCTATGAGATGGAATGTTACAGAAACACAAATATAGGAGTTATGTAAGTCCTGCATGACAATATCATTGAACGAGTTGAACTCCTTTAACTTACCAGGGCAGGGTTGAGTCATGTAGACGTAGCCGTGGTCAGGTGTGAACGGTAATGGCACTGCGCTTTCATCTAGTGACCATTGCAAACAGGCTATAAATCGATGAAATAGCAGGTAAGGCTGAAGTTTGGAGTTGTGGCTCTGCCTTAAAGTGTACTGCTATGGCTTGTGAACTGCTGTGTTCACAATTATTTTCAGGTAAGGGAAATGCGTCAGGTTGCAATGGTTTCGGGGAAAGATGTGCTCGATATTACCTAGATTTCCTTTGAATGGAAGTAACAGATATGCTTAAAATTATGGTTATGAAGTGTAAAAATGATTGTTGTTAAGTTATTTTGAGTGGCTGTTCGAGTACTTGTTTGGAATACATGTGCTGGGACCAGTCCTAATGAAAAGTATTCAAAGTAAGAGTAATTTCTTTACCATGTTGTAGTACTCAAGAAGTACTGAACCTTTAATACTTTATACAGCGCTACTGAGGTGGGCTTATTAAGCCTCCTTAGATTTCACACTCACTCTAACTCCTTACCCACTTTTTCACCTGCAAGCCTGATGCACAGCTGCGTTTGTGAAGCTTCATTTCAACACCCAAGTCCCAGACTTCACAGGCAACCATTCATTATTGATCAGTAGCAGCTGTGTGCTGTTTGCCATACGCTTCAGCCTTTTCCAGTGATATGGTAGTACAGTAAATGATGGACCTGTGTCCACATTTTCCCCATATGTGTTGCTTTTGCTGTATAATCCCAAATGTGGCTTTGATGTTTTTCGGACTGCTCTTTCTTTCTTCTCATTTGACTTTGGTTCTTCTTTATCAGATGATTTCCCTCAGGCAACACTCAGAGCTGGGTATGTGCTGGTTGTTTTTTTTGAGCTGTGTTCTCTCGTTTTGGAAAGGCTGTTTGATAAGTGGGCCAGCCGCAGCAGAAGTCGAGGCTGGGTCTGCTTTTCCTCCAAGGGTGTTGTGTTTGTCAGCACTCCAAACAGCCTGAGAACGTACTCATCAGAGCTAAGGCCGCTATGAAACACGCTCTCCTCCCTCATCAGCTTCCTGCTGAGCTTCCTGCCACTCTCGCTGGGGGAGTGAGAGAGAAGGAGGGAAGGGAGAAGTGAGAGAGATTGCACATGGAGCTGGAGTTTGGAGTAGACGATATGGGTGCACGATATGTTGGCCACCGATATTTTTATGAATGGAAAACTCAGACCAGCGCAACACACGCTAACACACCACCACCACGTCAGTGTTACTGCAGTGCTGAGAATGATCCACCACCCAAATAGTACCTGCTTTGTAAGGAGTCTATGGGGGTCCTGACCACTGAAGAACAGGGTAACAGAGTATCAGAGAAACAGATGGACTACAGTCTGTAACTGTAGATCTACAAAGTGCAGCTATACAGTAAGTGGAGCTGATAAAATGGACAAGGAGCGTAGAAACAAGGAGGTGGTCACAATGTTATGTAATGTGATAATGTCATAACGATGATTATCCTGTCTATTGTAGCTGTGTTGTGGGTATGTATTGTGAGTCATCCATCCATCCATCCATTTTCTAAGCCGCTTCTCCGTCAGGGTCGGTGCAGGGGGGTGCTGGAGCCTATCCCAGCAGTCTTTGGGCGGAAGGCAGGATACACCCTGGACAGGTAGCCAGTCCATCGCAGTGCAGACAGACAGAAACAGACAGTCACTCACACACTCACACCTAGGGGCAATGTAACATGTCCAATTGGCCTGACTGCATGTCTTTGGACTGTGGGAGGAAACCGGAGAACCGGAGGAAACCCACGCAGACACGGGGAGAACATGCAAATCCACACAGAGAGGACCCTGGTCGCCCAGCCAGGGAATCAAACCCAGGCCCTCCATGCTGTGAGGCGAAAGCGCTACCCACCGCGCCGCCCAATGAACCCGGTATTGGGCCCAACAACAACAAAAAAAAAAAAAAAGTCACTTGTTTAGGTCTGCTGCCAGAGGAGTTAGGCAGTGTGCACATCCCTGTTAGCAACAGTGCAATCATTTTATCAGTTTCATGGTGTTGAATCTAAGCTTTCTGTGTGCTGCTACTTTTTTTATCACTGTAGAAATGATGCACAAGGCTTCCTTTATTGTTGGATGCATTGTGTTTATTATTGATTTGTTTCAATACCAAAATTTCATATGATGCGTATGGTCGACTTCACATCACATTATACATTTTTTGATACGTACTTCAAAAAGAATAACTATTGTATTTATTTGTAATGTATTTACTTATTTAATATTGTAATGTATTTATTTATTGCTAATTCCCAAACCTTCTTTTGTATGCTAGTTGAAGGGGAAATAGGCACCAGTCATTTTTAACACATAAAAAATTATGTTAAGTTCACTATTTGTATTACATGTTGCACATGTTATTGTTGTAATTAGCAATATGGCAAAAATATAAAATCATAATAGATGTCAGAAAAAATAAATGAAACCTAAACACGTGAAGTATTAAGTTATAGAGATGAAATAGTGCCACATTTTCAAAAATACTATCAAAAACTATGAACCAAATTATTTGTATTCACCATTTCACATACTGCACTAAATCCAGTTAAACAGGGCTAGCGGTGCTTTCTTTGTAATCAAAAATGTCTCAAAATTAAATTAATTGAGCATTAGAAGTTTATTTACAGTCAGACCTTATTTTTTTTATTTTTATTATATAAAATGTGGCTCTTCTTCTGTCAGAAATGAGTGGCAGGAGATTTTCTACCATGGGTTGATCCTCCAGGACTCTCTACAACTGAATAGTGGAGCAAATCGAAAATCTGCACTTAGCGGCTGCTTGAATACTGGGGGGAGAAGTGGCTATTAATTTTTTCGTTCCACCTTAAATAGAGAAGCTGTTACTTTGTGGCACCTGCTTCTTTGGTGAAACAGCAAATATGTCTAAGAAGCTGGCCACTTTTTACCCGTCATCATTGAACTTGGCTGGAGAATGTGGGGATGGTTTTGGTTGTTCTAGCACATGCATGTTATCTCTGCTCGCTATTTCACACAGCTTAGCAGATGAAGTAGGCCAGTTCCAGGAGCTGCACAGCTGCTTTTTTAACGTTTGTAGTTATTGCTTTTAGGAATATCTTGTTGTGCTGTGTTAAATAGAACTATATAGACTGTTTTGGGTATCACATGTTTTACAGCATGAACTACCTGTATTTGATTTATAGCATATAGCATTCTTCTGGTCGAGATGCTCAGCAGTTGTGTAGTGGCTGGTTAGTGTAGTGGTTAACACCTCTGCCTTCTACACTGTAGACTGGGGTTCAATCCCCTGCTTGGACAAGCACCCTACACTATACCAATAAGAGTCCTTGGGCAAGACTCCTAACACTACCTTGGCCTTCCTGTGTAAACTGATCAAACGCCAAGCCATTCTGGATATGAGCGTCAGCCAAATGCCATAAATGTAAATGTAGACATGAGCAAGAATGAACTATATCAGACAATTCCATTCAGTCTGATTCCTTGTTTTTCCCACACTGGGCTTCATCTTGTGGACTTTTATGGCTGGTAAATATGACTAATGTTATGCTGCCGCGTCAGATTTATTGGCTGGTTTGAATAGGGGCGAGAGGTTGAAAGGGTACTTGTTCCGGTCTCTGTAGTAGATCTATTGTGTGTGTTCACAGGAGAACAGCTGCCTGAGGTGCCCTAAATACACTAATCTTCAAATCTCATCAGCTCGGAAAGTCCTTTTGTGTCTTGTGTGAATTCCTGGAGGACCTATGTTGGCGCGAGACGTAGCAGTAGCAATGTTTTGTCTTGCTCATGGCATGCAGATGTTTTTATGTGTTTTTTTTTTATAACCATAGGTAGGTTTTCTTCTTTCTTCACAAGGGCATACTTGTGATTCAGGTTGTTATTTTCCTCCTTTGTGTTATTGTCATTACTATTATATAGACTGGAAGAAACGGAGATCCTTCGTCAATCCTAGTACTCTGAGATGCTTTATGTATGTGAACCCAGATCTGTGGGTCCTAGTCTTGTGCTGCTGGACAGATGTGGCTTCAGATAAGCGCTCTCAATCCATGTCATTGTGTTTATTGGGATGTGAAGGTGAGAAAACTGTTCAGCACTGTCCCAGATGTCATGTTAATATTTTAGTTATTATGTTGTTTTTTTAAAACAATAAGGCATGAGAGGCTGTGTATTACAGTAATTTCACAGTTAAAATCACAGTCACACGTGTAATCCAGCAGTGTAGCTTAGCAGCAGGCTATGGTTACCAAGCAACATAAGTCAAAGATTATTCTGTGAACAGCTCAGTGTTTTTAATAACTTGGCACATTAATACACAATTCATTTCATGTGTGCAGTCAAATATGTCTACATCAGGGATTTTACAACAGCTTTGAATGGAGCTCAAGCAATCAGACACACATTTTTGTGTGTGTGTGTGTGTGTGTGTGTGTGTGTGTGTGTGTGTGTGTGTGTGTGTGTGTGTGTGTGTGTGTACCGGATCAGCTGTTATATACTGTATGGTAGTGAAAGAGTTAACATTGCGGTGGGCTGGACTGATGGGGTTAGGGGAGGGTAGGGGGAGGGGGAGCGTGCTGCTGTCTCAGTCACATTAGCATTTTAGGGGCAGTGGCTGCTGAAACGGTGAAGACGGAGAGAGCAAGGTACTTCTAGTGATCAGCACTACTCACTTTACCGGCTCACACCTCAGAAATCTAAGCAGACTGAGCCCTCTCTCTCCATCTCTCTCTCTCTCTCTCTTTCTCTGCATGTAGGCACTGGAGCACTCGGAGCAGGACAGGCTGGTGGAGGCAGACAGCGTGTGTGATCCAGAGGGTAGTGTGCAGGGCGATGTGGAGCGCGACCCTCCTCCCGTCACCCCTCCTGCCCCGGAGCCCCAATCTCCGGCGATTCCTGTAGACGGCTTCTTCAGACGGCTGGGCAGCCTGTTCCTGTTTGGTCGAGCTGAGCCTGGGGGAGCTGACAGGCAGAGTCAGTCCGGCACGGAGTCAGAGGTACAGGGAGCAGAGGACGCACAGCACACTGACCCCGAAACAGTGCCCACAGGAGAGAGAGAGGCACAGACGAGTGTGGAGGGAGAAGAGCAGCCACAGAAGCCTCTGGAGCTGTCTCGGTCTGTGGCTGGTCCAGAGGTTAAAGCCACATTGCACCCTGAACAAGACATACAAGACGCACAGTGAGTAGTTTCACGCTGTCCTGCCTAGATGTGAGAGCTGTGTATGTGTGTGCGGTGGGAAAACCTAAGAATGCAACTCCTGGAACTTGCGCCTTAACTATCCTGGCAGTAAGTTTCTTTGAATATATATTCTTTTGATCTTGGCCCCATTTCGCTCTCAGCCTCCTGGGGCGTGATAAGTTGTTATCTAGCTGTATAATTATCCATTGTTCATGCACATAATTCTGCACTATTTAGTGGTTACCATTCATCTTACCAGCACTGTATGTTCTTCTGTTTTGAGATTTTTGTTAAGACGTTTTAGTAACTAATCTAAAGTTGTGGTCATTGTTTGCTTAAGCTAGTTTTTGATGTGACAAAATGCAGTAATGCAAATAATAAGGGTGTAAAGTTCAACATGTGTAAAAACATTGAATTTGAATACATGAACACACGTGTCAACACCGCTTGGTCTCGCATGGATCACTGTTCATGGAAACCACAGTCATTCTTCATTAAAGTGGGCAAGAAAGGGGAGCAGCCTATAGTATGCACACACCCATGGTTAAATCACTGTGATTTTTTTTATAAATCAGCTTTTAACTGCAAGGGTTGTGGTTTGTGAGCTTTATTTTGTTAGGGAGTGGTGCAGCAGGCATTCTGTTGAAGAGCTTTTATGTGTTTTGAGCCAAGCGAATCTGTGTAGTATACAAGTAGAGCTTGGTAGAATCACTTTTAGCATGTTCAGCATATGAAACATATAAAAATCAAATTAGATCTTGAGCTTGGATCTGACCTCAAAATTTGATTGACTTCTAAAATATGTGCATCGTTTTGCATCAAATGTCAACGTATGCATGTATGCTGTGCGCACAATAACATATGAGCACAAGGCACATATTCAGGTATCAAAAAATTGTATTATATCGAGACACCACTGTATCAGTTTGAATTTTGTGTATCGTTACACTCCTATCAACTACAAGCCGTCGTTTACTAAAATATAGGAAATGCACGTTTACGCAGGTCTTTGTAAACACAGACCTAGTCCTGGTGAAGCGGTGGTCTGATCAGCGCTCTAGCCCTGCGGTAGTAGCTGATCTGTGAAAGGCACTTACTTAAAGTGACTTTCTTTATGAGAAGTTTGATCCTGGAATAATAAGCATGATGGAATCTCAATTCCCAGACAAAAGTTGCCATTGTGTCTCTTGAGCGTGTGGGATCAACTTCAAAGGGGGCTCAGGCGAGCTGGGTGTGTCACACACTCGGCTGGAGACGGTGGGAGAGGGAGGGTGGCAGGACTGCGAGTTTTAGCCCCCTGGGGTGAGCCTGTATGCGTGCGTTTGTGTGTATGCATGTGTGCGTGTCTGTGTGGTCTTTAATGAGCATGAAGCAAACACATCACAAGGTCACTGTCTCGACACAGCCTCCGCATCGTATGATTGCGCTCACCCCGAGGCCTGGCGCGCGGTGATGATGTCATTGCCCTGGCGGTATGGGCTTTCCACAGTGCTGTCTTTCATATGGAAGAGACAGAGAGTCTGAACCACACACTCAGACACAGAGAAAATAAACAAAACAGACCAAAAGTAGGCCGGTTGGCTCACATGGTTCCGTTACGCCCTCAAGTAGGAAGGAGGGGAAGAGGAGAGGAAGAGAAGGTAGAGAAGAAGACGAGACAAGATAAAGATCAGGATGATGCGCTTAGATTAGACGGAGCTGATCGTCTTATTTCAGCATGAAGCCGCTGCATCATAAACAAACAGAACCACACGCTGAGAACCAAGTGGCTTTACTTTAGACCATTGCATGGGAAGAGTTTAGTGAAAACTACAAAGTAGCTTTGGGCCGGTAATAGATATCATCAAATATTGCGAAAATTGACTGGCACGCTGCTTAATTTATTTATTTTTATTGCTTCACATTAATTGAACCATTCCCTTTGTACAATCATTCAAATCTTTGGTTAGCTCAAAAATGTATACAATAGAAAAATTGCACCAGATTGTTAACGAACATCACAGACATACGTACTTGGGGCCCCAATGGGTAAGATAATAGCAGAAATTTTCCATCATGTAAAAAATACTGTGGTAAATGCAGTAAAAACAAAAAGTCCAGGACATGAGATCTACTTTAAAATGACCAGGGTTATCCCAGAGAAGGATGCCAATATGCCAGTTTGGCAATATTCTGTTTTCCAACCACTGAAATGCTGAGAGTCCTTGGATGTTAAGGGTTACATACTGTCTGTACAGAGTAGAGCTATCGTTAAAAATTATTAAGCAATATTATAAGCTAACCATGTTGGTAATTGTGTGGTAATTAGTGGCTAGTGGCTGGTACAGTATAGTGGGATACACCTCTACCTTCGTTGCTGTAGACTGGGGTTCAATCCCTGCCTGGGCGAGCAGCCTACGCTATACCAGTAAAAGTCCTTGGGCAAGACTCCTAACACTTCGCTTACCTGTGTAAAATGATCAAATCTGGATAAGAGCGTCTGCCAAATGCCATAAATGTAATTATACTACCATCAGGGAATATGCAAGCTACAGTTTAAGACTAAATGCTCTGTGCTTGAATTTGATGCTGTTAATTGTGGTAATTCTGCAGGTGAACTGTTGAAGCTTATTACAGACTATAAAAAAGTGTTTAAAATGAAAAGAAATTCACAGCCTTCCAATGATAATAAAACACTGTGAAAAAAGGGTTTAAATTCTGTTAACTTTAAGATGCCACCATTTTACCTGACACATTTCTGTTTGCAACCTTTAAGCTTTCACTCTCTGTCCGATTTCCTTCTGTAAAAAGCTCCAGTTTCACCTTAAAGTGCGTTATGTGGAGCTTTTTCTCAAATTGTTTTAACTTGTTCAATAAAACACTGATGTTTTTTCCCCTGAGTGTGTTTCATTGCCATTCAGCCTGCACTTCCTCAGGCTTTGGTATGTCTGAGCTGTTACCAGAAGAGCTCTTCAAGGTCAGCATTTATCAGTTTAAAATCCAGTTTCTGATGAAGCATCACTGGCTGAAAAGAGTAAACCTCACATGCAGCTGACTAACATAAAAGATATTCCTGAGTGTCTCATTCCTGGTGCGTGCTGGTCTCCACAGGGTTCGGACTCTATTTAGCACACTCTTGTTTGCGTATAAGTTGCCAGGGCTCAGACCCTTAATGTCAGTATGTGAGAAGTAAAACCTTTTAACGTCCAGTATGTATGATGCACTGAAGTATTGTTCTGTTATTTTTCTTTTGAAAGAGTTGAAAAAGCAACACTCTGATGTTAGAGAAAACAAATCTGATGATGGTGGACAGAGGGTGGGCGGGAGTGGAAGAGAAGCACGATTGTACCGAGAAATTCCCTGAAGGAGTGGAAGTTGCGAGGAATGTCCTGTGTAATGATCAAATGCTAGCATTGACAGTAATGCTAAAAGAGCAGAGGTGCTACAATACAGTAAGATTTTATGCTGCGTTTCATACATTTGCTATCAGACACATAAAATTGGAAGAGTGTTATTATTCTTCTATAAATTGGAAAAGTTTCCTGAGCTCTGTTTAACAACACTCCATGATATTCCTAAAAGGAGCAACCATTAATTAAGATAAGGCTCCCCTTCATTGCACACTTTTTGTGTATTTCAATTTATTTGTCTTCTAAGGAAATTACATGTGTCTGCTAATTATGCTTTCACCAGGCACTGCAGCTGGTTTTGGAAATATAATTGTTTCCTCTGTATTGAAAATGTATTGAATTGTGGCTCAAAAAAACAACACGGGTCATATGTGATCTGTGTATGGTTACACCTGGGGGGCACTGTGACGGTGTTTATTGTTATTGTGGTAAATAACTGGCCAAAAGCTGGCATTAAAGAAAGACAGTTAACATAAACTTAATATAATTATTGCAGTATATAGTCTACAGTATATGCCATGAAATCCAATGTCCTGGACAAAAGAAAACGGTTGGTTGTCCAAATCAATGCATTCCATATTTCTTTTAGTTATTTTTTGCTCTTTGATGCAATTTTTGGTGAATTTTTAGTCATTTCAAAAACAGTAGCTAAAGGCTGTGTTATCGCTCTAAGAGGAACTTTCCTGTTTGCTTCTGCTGTTTTAATGTATTCGGGGTTTAGAACAGCATGCCGTGTTTTGTAGTGGTATCAAACCTGTACCGGAGAAGTTTGTGAGTGTTGGCCCAGCTTTTACTTGCTATAAGCAGTGATGTTCCTCATAGAAACTGTGAAATAGTTCCACGTGGCTGATATTTTCACTGTTGTTCTGCTGCCGCTCAGACCGTTTGAACGTGCCTGCGCAGGAGCGTGAATGAACAAACATCAGTTTTAATTACCATTTCTATTACTACTAATTAGAGAGCATAATTAGTGATGTTTAGTTGGATTTAATGCATCACAGTGTGTAAAATGTTGAATAGAAATCATTGTATTCATAGTCTTTGATAGTCACTGCAGCACTGCTGTGTCTGATTCACTCAGACCAGCACAACGCACACTAACACACCACCACATCAGTGTTACTGCAGTCTTGAGAATGACCCACCATCCAATTAGTACCTGCTCTGTGAGGGTCCATGGGGGCCTAATCACAGAAGAACAGGGTACAAGGGTGCTAACAAAGTATCAGGGAATCAGATGGTCTACAGTCTGTAACTGTAGCACTACAAAGTGCAGCTATACAGTAAGTGGAGCTGATCAAATGGACAATGAGTGTAGAAACAAGGAGGTTATGTCTGATGTATTGTGTATGATGTATTGTGAAAATGTAATGGGTTCGGTTCTATTGTTACACCCCTAGTTTTATTAGCCATGCTTTTGTTCTTGCCACTCATCTCAAGTGTTTCATAAGCCTGATTAAATGAAAGTTAGTTCTGGCCATGATGTCCTTTAAAGATATTAAAAATAGAGAATACTTTTGCACAGGTTTTGTAATGTGTCGAATGGAAAGTACATGTCAAGAAAATGTTCATCCTTGACTCTGTTCCCGAGCGACTACGGCAGAACTGAAGTGAATTGAGTGCTGGAAACTTCACGATGCATAGAGATTTCACAAGGTGAGCTGCTGCGTGTGTGCATGTACGCAAGCACTTGGACCTGGACAATGGGTGCATAGTGACTAGAAGCAGAGAGAAAAGAAAAGGCCTTGAGTCTTAAGAAAGAAAGACAGCGAGACAGAAACACTTAGAAAGTGTAGGTGAGGCTGCTTTCTGCACCGTTGTACAACTAGGCCAAACAGAGTTTCTATTCATAGCGCTGCAATTAACTACAGAAACCTGACTTACTGTACCCACTCAGTCAAAGAGGCATAGATGGACCAGGAGGCTTGAGATTTCCAGCCTGATTAACTGAGTTGCTGATTTTACAGGATGTCAAATGTGTGTGCTGCTGCAAGAGCATAAGAGTAGAAAATAATGTGATTTGATTGCACCAGCAAAAAGTAATCTGGGGTAAAATTACAGAGATAGGATTACTACTTTCTGAGTGCTCCTGAGTGCAGAGCCAGGCTCCATTAAAGAGCCAGAGACAGAGCATAGCAGACAGTCCGCTCCAAAGGAGGGTCATATCCATAACAATACCTGCACAGTCAAGCCTGACAGAACAGCATATTTATCAGAGTGTAAAAGTGATAGAGTACGTGCTGTAGAGACCAACATCATGCAGGATACCCAAATCTTAATTTTTAAAAAAAACATAAGAATTTTATGATAACATTAAAAAGTTTAACAACTCATCATTCACCTCTTAGACCATACTGTTCATATATGGGAGCTAAGCTGCCAAAATAGCCTGTTTTGAATTTGTGTTTGTCATGTTATAAAACCAACACATACGTATATCTGCCTATTTAGCCTATGTCAGTTTAGCCTCGCCCATTCACGTTGAAGGTAGAAGGAGTGTTTCAACCCAGATGACTTTTTGAATGAGGCACAGTAACGGGCAGTAAATCAGAATAGAGGTCATTTGCATATCATTCTTTAAAGACACAGTAATAAAAAAAAAAGCCTGTTTGATTTTAAAAGAGACCTGAAAAAAAGTCATGTAAAAATGATTATTAAAACCATATAAATGGTGGAAAAAATAGGATGCAAGTATGCAGGATTTGCCCCTTTTAAAAAGTCTGTTTGTATGTTTGGTAACGTGAGAAGAGCAACCTAGATGGGCTGCTTCTGTACTGTGTTTGGACAGTTGTACAAAGTCTCTCTCTCTCTCTCTCTCTCTCTCTCTCTCTCTCTCTCTCTCTCTCTCTCTCTCTCTCTCTCTCTCTCTCTCTCTCTCTCTCTCTCTCTCTCTCTCTCTTTCTTTCTTTCTTTCTTTCTTTCTTTCTTTCTTTCTTTCTTTCTTTCTTTCTTTCTTTCTCTCTCTCTCTCTCTCTCTCTCTCTCTCTCTCTCTCTCTCTCTCTCTCTCTCTCTTTCTTTCTTTCTTTCTTTCTTTCTTTCTTTCTTTCTTTCTTTCTTTCTTTCTTTCTTTCTCTCTCTCTCTCTCTCTCTCTCTCTCTCTCTCTTTCTTTCTTTCTTTCTTTCTTTCTTTCTTTCTTTCTTTCTTTCTTTCTTTCTTTCTTTCTTTCTTTCTTTCTTTCTTTCTTTCTCTCTCTCTCTCTCTCTCTCTCTCTCTCTCTCTCTCTCTCTCTCTTTCTTTCTTTCTTTCTTTCTTTCTTTCTTTCTTTCTTTCTTTCTCTCTCTTTCTTTCTTTCTTTCTTTCTTTCTTTCTTTCTTTCTTTCTTTCTTTCTTTCTCTCTCTCTCTCTCTCTCTCTCTCTCTCTCTCTCTCTCTCTCTCTCTCTTTCTTTCTTTCTTTCTTTCTTTCTTTCTTTCTTTCTTTCTTTCTCTCTCTCTCTCTCTCTCTCTCTCTCTCTCTCTCTCTTTCTTTCTTTCTTTCTTTCTTTCTTTCTTTCTTTCTTTCTTTCTTTCTTTCTTTCTCTCTCTCTCTGAGTAATGATGACTCACGGTATGGTGATGAGGGTAAATGTATGTAATGGTCCGTATCCCCATGGAGGCAGGGGGGCAACGTGCAGTAAGTTCAGCTGCAGGGATTAGAAAAGTCTGGGCTCGACGGCAGGAATGAGAGAAGAGCTATGCTGAGAAAACAGCACTGCTTTCGAAATAGAGCTGCACTCGGCCGTTCTCAGTTTCTGCTTATAGCTCATCAGGTTCAGGGCCAGAGACAGAAAAAGAATGTAGCTTGCTGATTATTAAAGCTTATTCTTTGTTGCCAAGAGAACAATTATAGATTGAGCCTAAAAGGGAACTGTATAATCCTGGAACATGAGAGAAGAGGAGTCTACAGTTCATTTGTTTAGACATGTCTGTGGAGGATGGGCTTTAGACCCAGCCGAGAAAGCTGCGCTGCGCTGCTTGCTAGGAATAGTCTGAAGAGTGACAGTTTGCCAGCTCTGTTCATGACACACACGCGCGCACACACACACACACACACACACAATTTCCCTCTCCCGTATGAAATGCTATGTATTTTTAGCATGAGTTGTTACACTGTTTAGATTTTGAGGTGACTTCAGTTTTCTACCTTTCAGGGAAAAACCATAAGCCATGTGTCATACATGTCTGAAGATGAGATTTCAAAAGATGTTTAGATATCACTTTGTCACTGTTACTGCCTCGTTCCTGTGCAGCCTTTGGATTGTGCACATCTTGCTTTATCACAAATCCTTTGTCTGATACTTTGAGGTCGGCTCATAAAGGATTAGTAAAATATGGACTTGCTAAATAAATGAGTTAGTCAAGAAGTTCTGTGATGATGTTTGAAAACAGCTCTCACTTTGGAATTAAATAGTTAGAAACTATTTGTTTCCAGGAAAGGAGGGAAGATGTTTGTGTGCTGGTGATATGCTCCAGTGTCTGCTCATTGGTTAGGGTTCGCCTTTGTAGTTATGTGATCCTCGGGAGTGAAATGACAGCCTGCTCTCCCCAGAGGATGAAGGCAGAAGCTGGTGTACCAAATGCAGGTGAACCATTCACCCGGCAATCGAGGCATGGATGTTGGTAGGAATATATGTGTTTAAGCTAGTGTTTCTCAACCCTGGTCATGGAGGCATATTGCTCTGCACGGTTTAGCAGTTTCCCTGCCTTTAGCTCACATGATCCAACTAATCAGCTCCTTAATCACCCCTTGGTTGTGGGTGTGTTAAAGCTAGGAAAACACTAAAATGTGCAGGCCAGTGTGCCTTCAGGTCCAGCATTGGGAATCATAGGTTTAAGTATGTTGAGGAAGTGCTTTATTTCCTGCTTGGCCTGTATGATTGATTATCCAAATAGAGAACAGTAACCTCACTCAGTTTGATGAATTCTAAAAAATAACCGTTAAGCCTGTTTTAAGCCTGTGAGGTTATGTGATGTTCCAGGGGGTATGAGGTAAAGTGGCATGCTGAGTACATCAGCACGGTACCTCCTGGGAAGAGCGAGGTTTTGTGTAGCATCTAGTTTTGAATGTTTAATGAAAAACGTTCGTGAACTGCTGTTCAAGTAGGTGCTTTTACACAGTGGTTGTTGGCCATACAGAGGAGAGCCTGCTCTTAAAAGCAGCACTTAGTGCATGTGTGTGTGGTCACTAGCCACGTTGGACTGAGTTGTAGAACTCACTGCTCTCTTAGCCACTTCTGTATCCTATAGTTTTTTTACTCAACAAAGTGTTTTCAGACATTGTTTTTGGGACAGTTTGTCTGTAGAGTTGATTTACATGGTACATTTAATATATATGACCTAAAATGTCAGTTAATCACCTGGCAATTAAAGATTATATCTTATACAAGATATCCTGTACCTTTCAGGGAAAAGCCATGCAAGCCATGTGTCTGAAGATGACATTTCAAAAGATGTTTAGAAATCACTTTCGGTCACTGTTTTTGCCTCGTTCATGTGCAACCTTTGGACTGTGCTCATCTTGCTTCTTTAAAAATCCTTTGTCAGGTGCTTTGAGGTCTTCTCATAAAGTAGGAGAAGTCTACAGCATTATCAATAGGCTAATTGGGGCAGTCGTGGGCTACAGGTTGGGGAACTGGCTCTGTGACCGGAAGGTTGCCGGTTTGATCCCCAGTGCCGACAGTCCATGACTGAGGTGTTTTTGAGCAAGACACCTAACCCCCAGCTGCTCCCCGGGCGCCGTGGATAGGGCTGCCCACTGCTCCGGGCAAGTGTGCTTACTGCCCCATAGAGTGTGTGTTCACTAGTGAATATGTGGTGTTTCACTTCACGGATGGGTTAAATGTGGAGGTGGAATTTCCCCGTTTGTGGGATTAAAAAAGTATAATTTAACTTAAAAAGAAACTGTAACTACAACCCAGTGATTGCAGCTTTTTAACTAGATTGTATGATTCCAATTGTCAGTCACAAGCTTGATGAGTCAGAACTTTCTTCTGTCATGTCTCATCCATAGGCTGCAGGAGGAGGCTGAAGAGGATGGAGAGGGTCCAGTAGAGAGTCCATCTTCAGATGAGGAGCAGGAGCGGCGCCGTGCTCTAGCGTGCCCTCCAGTGGTGACGCATGTGACGTACCGTGGCCTCAGGGAGATCAGGAAGATGAGGAGGAAGCAGGAAGTGCGACTTCATTCACCCATCTCTGAGGGAGAGGAGGTGCAGCGTAGGACCAGTGCGGGCTTGTCTGCTTCAGAAGATGAAGAGTCTCAGCAGCATGCAGCAAGTCCAGGCAGCCCTTGTGTAGCTGTTTCCACAGAGAGCCAAGCAGTGCAACCCTACACTGAAACCTCTTCATCTACAGACATTGTCAGGCCTGATTATCAGAGCCATTTTGCACCGCGTTCCTCCAACACACTTTCCAGTACGCACATTCCAGTGGAGGCAGAGGGAACAGACAGTGCTTTGAGCCAAAGTGCCTTACAGACACACCCAGTGGCCAGAACACAGCCTGCAGGCTTAGAATCTGACCCGGCATTGGCCACTGGCACCTCTTCTCCTGGTGAAAGTGACCCCAGTAGGTTGGCTGTTTGTTTAGAGGTGGAGACAGGCAGTGAAACACACGTTGATGAGCTGGAGGCTTCTGTGTCTGAGCTTGCTCCTCTGGGGATTGTATCAGACCAAGAGACTCAGGCACAGTCAGTGTTTCGCTCTGTTGATGCTCTGAGGAGTCCTCTGACAGCTCAAGCACTGGAGGCCCCCCACACTCAACTGTCAGATGCTGCCACTGCCACAAACACAGTCTTAACTGACATTAACACTGCCTCCAACTCACATACTTGTGTTACTGGTTCAGACTTTGCTTCTAATTGCTTCCAGGAAAGCCAGCTGTCAGGCTCAAGAGTAGATGGACAAGACCCTGAGGACAACCAAGCCTTTGGGTCATCTAAGGCAGAGATTTCAGAACATACTGCCTGGAAGGATGAGCTTGTCTTGGAGGAGGGAGCCACACAGCTGGGGCTGGCTGAGGAGCAGTCAGGTTTAGCTGAGGAGATGCTGCAGCTGGAGTCCAGGAAGATGGTAGATGATATTCTGAAAAATGCTCTGGCTGCTCTGGAGAGGATTGATGGGTCTGAGCGAGGAAGCGAGACTCCCTTGAGTGATGAGCTTAATGAGGGTGCAGAGACTCTCATGCTTATGGGAGCAAGGGACAGTGTGGGTGGATCAGCTAGCTTGGAGCAGATTTTCCTAGAGCGTTCGACTGTTCAGGCTGATGGGAATCCCCAGTTGAACCTCTCAGATGACACACTGGGTGGCCGAGTGCAGATTGATGGTAGCAGGTCCACTCCCTCCTCAGGGTATGAGTCTATCGCTGGCTCGGACACGGACATTCGGAGCATGGCCATGAGCGCTGACATCAGTTTGTCTAGCGGGACAATCAGTACACGCTGCACAGACCCAGAGTTCAGAGAGAAACCAGGCATTGGCTGTTGCACGGAGGAAAGGGAGCTCTATATGGTGGGGAGTCCTATTTGTCAAAATAGCGGGCAGACCTCTGTGCATAGCACTTTACTACTTCCTATGAACCTAGAAGTGAAGGAAGGACCTGGTGGAACTGTGGCAAACAATGAACAATTATTCCAATATAATCTTGGCGATAACAATGTTAGTCATAAAACAAATTTCACATCTGCACAGACTGCCATATCTGAATCTTTATCTGGGATAAACAAAGGGGAGGTGCGGTGTGCTGTAGAGGAGCTTGGAGTACATGTGTGTGTTACACAGAGAGAGAACGACGATACAGGACCCAATAATCCAGCCAAAGCCAATACAGAAAGCAATAATCATGGTCATGCATTGAATTTGGACTCGGGTGATGCGTCTCTAGTCATTAATAATGTTGACAAGAACCAGGTGCAGAGTATTAGCAAAGGTTTATCTCCAAGTGGAATGCAGAACTTGGATTCAAAACAGCTTTCTCAAGTCTTTGAAATCAGAGACTTCTCTGAAAAAGAGGACAGTCAGACAAAGCCAGTCAGACAAAGCCATGCGGCTGATGAAACCACAGCCGCTCACCCTGTCAACAGTGAGGCTGAATTGGGTCAGAGTGGGCATACTCAGGGACTGTCCAACTGTACAAGTGACAAGGAGCTAAGCTTTGCTCTGGTTAAAACATATTTAGCAACTGTGATTGAGGATGGGCCATCTGCTGAGATGGAGATAGGAGAAACGGCTTCTGGTCCAGGATTGACCCAATCGGTTAATTTAGACAGCTCGTATGATTTCACGTCTAGCTGCAGTGCTGTGAAAGTGGTTATTTGTGATGACCAAAGCCAGGACCATGAGCCTGCAGGGCCTAGTCATCAGTCATCAGGCAGACTAGCATCCCTCCCTGTCTCTGTTAGAGCCCACCTGGACATTCCTGGCACCTCTTCTCGACCCCAAGCTGCGGACTTGCACCAGGGCCCTCGAGGCTTCACCATCATCAGTGAAGAAGAAGAGTTAGATACGGTGTTTGTGAACGACACTGGGCCAATGTTGAGTCCCAGCACACGGCGGGCCAAAGCCTACCCTTTCTCCCTCTCACCTATATTTGAAGAGGACAGTGGGCGAGAAGACACCTCACGGGAGGACGCACTGCATGTGCCCCCGGCAACAGAGGAGGAACAGCGCAGTGTGGAGCAGCAGGCCTCCTCGGTCCTCTCCCTGTTGCAGTCAGTCAGCGAGAGGCTGCAGTCTTCAGCCTTCAGTGGCTCAGAGGATTCTGAGGAGAGGGTGGAGGAGCCGGAACACCCTCAACGCTTTCTCAGGCCACTCTGGGAACGCTGCGACGATGACAATGGTACAACAGACGAAGAGTCAAGCTTTCTGCTTCAGCAGCAGCTCACAGGAAAAAGACTTTACAGTGATGAATCTGAACCCACAACAGAAGAATGTGCTTCTCCCAGCTTCATTCAAGACCAGAGAACAACCAGTGGAGTACAGGATGGAGACTCGGAGTCAAAGCATCACACAACCACTCTGAATAATGCTAATAATGTCATAAAGACTGCTAACACGCCATTCTATCAGTATTTGAAATCTAGTATTATGCCATCGCTCGATACAGAGAAACAAGGGACTGAAAGTGCTCTATGTTACAAGGAAGGACGGCCAATAACCACTACTCTGGTAAGCATTTTAATGAAATGCACTTTGCATTGATTAGACGTCATGTAGTTGTAAGTTTAGATGTTTTATACATTTACGTGCTATGTGGTTCCACAGACCGAGACGGGATCTTTTGGAAAAGTCTGTCCACGTCCTACTTTGGTAAGAGCTCACTGACATTCCCCATTTTCTCTCTTTTAAACTTTTTCCCTTGCTGTGTCATATTTTTTTTTTCTTGTCTTTTTATGTCTCCCTCCTCTCTCTCCCATTCGAATTGCTGATGTATGATGCTGAAGTCTGTTGCTCTAATCTCTCCTTTAGTGACATGTCTTGTAACTGGACATCACATTCCTTAATAAGAATTGCAGCATTTCAGCTGCAGGATATAGGGCACAGAGTCCTCTCTCTATCAAAGGGCTTAATCTCTGCAAAGCCTTGTCATCTTGTCACAGATTTAATCCCATCTCAGTTACATAACTGGTTATTAATTGCTGTCCTGTCTCATCAACGCAAGACCAGCAGCCATCAGTGCGACTTACAGTGGCTAACTGACAGCAGCAGTCAGTCATTATACATTTCTCTGCCTGTCTAAATGCAAATTTTGCCTCCAGGGTATAACTGTCTCTCTCTGTGGCACAGTTTCTCGCAATACACTGAACAGAGATCTTATTTTACTAGAACTGCCTTGCTTTACATACTTGGTCAAAATTTCACATTAGCTTTATTAGCATGTATTTGAATGTGTTTTGTTACACTTCACATCACATTTAATGTTAAGAGTAAGTCTGAGCTGTAGCATGAAGTGTGTGAGTTAAAGGACTCTGAGGCCTTAATGACAGGGTGTGTAAGATACCATATCTCAACTGTTAATGACAACATTCAGACGCTAAGCTTCAGGCTTTGTTGTCTCAGCATATTTTTAGTAGGATAACTGAGGTGTTGGCTTTAAACCTGCACCTTACACTATTCCCCCAAAATACCTGCAAGCATCTTACCTAAACTTTTATTTACTCTGTGCACCCAAATATTAAAGGAGAAAATGTATTTATATTTGAAGTTAAATGTGCCCTTTTAGAGAAACATACTGAGTGCCGATTGGAACTAGATGTCTGAGTTTAATGCTACCTCACATGACATGACGCATCGTGCCTGAGAGAGGTTTTAGTCTAAAATGTGAAGAATCCAAACCTTAACCAGGGGACCAGCCGTATGTCTGGAGAAGTGAAGTTTATTCGATTGCATGCAGGTACCAGACACCTAGCCAGCCCATAAGACACTGGGTTGATGTAGTTTTATAGCAGGACTGATGCCAGGATTAGGCTCAGCCTATACATGACAAGTGACGGGTGTGAAAGAAATAACTTTTTTCAGATTTCTCACTATTTTGCTAATTTATATATGCATATACATGTGTATGTGTAATATATATATTATATGCATATATATGCATATATAAACTGATAGCAGCTGATAGGGACCCCTGATTCCTTTTACAGCCATTGTAAAGAAGTCAGGAGGTTTCTTTACAGTGCTCTAGTTCACTTCATACCACTCTCAATGAGTTTGTTTACATCTCAATTATGCACAAATTAAAGAAGAGAACAACATTTAACATGTCTGCTGTTCTTTTTGTGCTTTCAGTTTATTCAATATATTTTATATTCATACAAAGTAAGTAGATAGTATCCCACTGTTTCCTAATGATGGATTTCTAATGACTGTCTACTAAATGATGGATCTCTCATGGCTGTCCCTAATGACGCAGTTGCACATCTATGAGGGCACGGTGCTGAGCGGGAACAGGAGGGATGTCTGTGGAGATGTGGAGGATGCCAGCCTTGTTCTCTTCCTACAGGAAGCTTTGGTTCAGGCCCGGAGAGGATGGTAAGGATATTAATTGAGCCTGTTGTTAATGCCACTCTTCACAGATTTAGTCTTCTGAGCCTGAGGGTGTTTGGATTGAGTGTGCATAAATCTAGGCGAGGTGGGCGGACTGCTTCGGGGTGCTTGAGCTGGGGTTTAGGACTCTCTTTCTTACTCTGCGTCTTAAGATTTCAGTAAGGAGATGACTTAAACCAATGAAATTCCATATTGTGATAAAATTTCTACATCTTTTGGTTATAATTTAACTTGAAGTATGATATGATTAAAAACTGGCCTGTGTTATATTTGAGCAAACGATTGTTTTAAATACCTCAAGAGTGGCAGTAATAATAATTAACAAAATGGATTATATTCACATTATTTAAACCCTAAAATGGTCAGGGAGGGCCTGCTGGCGTTTATTACACTCTTCTATAGCTTAGGAATAACTCAGCCAGTTCGCAGTGTAGTCTTTGTAGTTACTGTATAATAAGCCTTAGATGGTTTTCATGCTTTGTTTGCTTGTTTCTGTCTCTTTTTTCCTAAGCCACAAAAGAGTCGTAACTGTCAGTCAGCTGTGCTGGCCGACTGTCATTTAATATGTGCAGACAGAAAGCTCTGTCACTTGCCCTTTTAAAAATGATCTACTACCAAAAGTGTGGTGCTGCTAGTAAAAACAAACTAAACAAAAAAAGCTGCTTGTTGTTAATGCTGTGCTATATTTGATCTGTAAAATTTCAGTTTAGCAGCCGCCGTGATCCAATTGTCCAACTGGTAACAGCAGAAAAACCGCTTATGAATTAGACTACTTGATAGCTTTGAGTCTGACTTTTTTTTTTTTTTTTTAAACTCAGCCGCACAGCGGCAAACACTCCTATTATGATCGCAAAAACATATCTCAGTCCTACTAGGATGTTGTAAGACTGTGCATTTAAGCTGTTAAACTTCCCAAACATCCCTAGTTTTCAGGCACTTGTAGAAGCCTGGAATTTACACGGAATTTGCACTCGTGTTTACACTCTCACATTTGGGCTCAACATCGACAGTCTTTTTTAAAAAAAAACATTCTAAAAAAAACATAAAGCAGACAATGCTTTTGTGGGCTTGCACATGCTTAAGAGAACGTAAGGCCTATGATGACTGTTCTGTATGTAGTCTCTTGTGTTCTTTCCTGCATTTGCATTACAGTCATGGCCGTTGAGATTGCTACATTGCTACTTCATATGGGTGGCTCTGCGTTTCATCGAATTACCAATTGTGACCTTGACGGACTAAAGAATGAAAAGATCTGAATTTAGCTTAAGTATGAACTTGGCTCATAGAGATGTTCATCTCTCTGTGGTTCTCTCTCTGCTCCCTAAATCACCTCGGATAGCTGCAGCACTGCCATCAGGCTGTCTGCGTGCAGTAAATCTACATTTTAAGCTTCGCTTGCTCTGTTCTTTTTGCAGCTTGTAGCTGCTGCCAGTCTGTATGTTTTAATTTGTCATTTTATTTTAAAAAATGAACATTCTAGGTTGTTTCTTTGTTTCCAAAGAAAACCAAAGAAAGGACTCTTGGTGAAGCACTTTTTGTAGTTAATTTAGCCGAAGACTTGACTTAATTTTGTGATTTTTGAAAAATGTAAAATGTTTCTTTGGTTAAATGACAAGACCAGCTTCTAGATGTGCTGCACCCAAGCACTAAAACACTGTTACGTTTGTACTAATTGCATAATCATATCATGCTGCTGTGGGCTGAGAGACACAGTATGTAAACTCTTAGAGTGTGTGTGTGTGTGTGTGTGTGTGTGTGTGTGTGTGTGTGTGTGTGTGTGTTTGCCTCCCAGTGGTTCATCTTGTGTCTAATAGATGAGAAGGCTACCATTCTCTTCAGCTTGTTGTACATGCTGCTCCTCCATGGAGGTGCTCGTATGAGTGTGCCACTCTAAGAGCTTATGCAATGGCTCCTCACTAATGGATGCTTACCTTCAGTTTGCCTCTGCTGCTTTTCCCCCAAGCCCATCACGCTGCATTATTTACCCCTGCCAGCATCCCAGTACAGGGCACAAAGCAAGCCAGGGCCCGGCCTCGTGAGCAGCAGCCCTCCATTATAACATATGCACACAAACACACGTGTACCAACACACACGCACATGTAAACACTGCTAGAGTTACTGCTGAAGCAGAACGCAGTCACGTTGCTGAAGAAGTTTGTGGGCTGCTAGTGTATCTTCTACGGTAAATAAACTTTTCGGCACTAGTGTTGGGCTGAGTGTTGTCTGTAATATGTATACAAGTAGTGTTGTCAATCAACGATACAGATTTTTAGTTTTAGTGGTATTGAAAGCTACTGATGTAATTGTACCACAAATGCCAGGATATTGGTTGAAGTTTGTATAGATTTGATGCTGCAACAGACTGGTGGCCTGTTCAGGGTGTATCCTTCCTTCTGCCCAATGACAGCTGGGATGGACTTCTGAATGTTATTTATATCATATTGTCAGAGTTATTATTCCAGAAATAAAATCACAAACTACCTTTTATTTTTCTTTTTTTTCTAATTTTAAGTTAAGTTATACTTTTTTAATCCCACAAACGGGGAAATTCCACCTCCGCATTTAACCCATCCGTGAAGTGAAACACCACATACACACTAGTAAATACACACACACACTAGGGGGCAGTGAGCACACTTGCCTGGAGCAGTGGGCAGCCCTATCCATGGTGCCCGGGGAGCAATTGGGGGTTAGGTGTCTTGCTCAAGGACACCTCAGTCATGGACTGTTGACAATGGGGATCGAACCGGCAACCTTCCAGTCACAGGGCCAGTTCCCTAACCTGCAGCCCACGACTGCCCCCACATAATACTTTATTTTTTTTTAAACTAATATTGATAATTTTGCCAAGGATGTGATGTTGCTGTGTTGGTCAAATGCCAAATACAACTTCAAATACAGATACAAATCAAACCTTTACAGTTCTTGGTAGTAGTTGGTCGTTGGTAGTAGTGTTCTTCCCCTTTTATTATAAAGACAACTGCCAGAATTACTACGCTGAATGTTTATGAATGTATGGTCATGCACTGACCTGCTTTTGCTGTGTTATAGAATTAGCACAGAGAAACAGAACATTTCAACCAAAATTTGGATCTTGTAACAGTCTCTTTTTTTAAGTTCACAAGGACTAAACATAAGTCATTCTATGAGCACAGAGTGCCAGTATTCACAAAGCGTGGTTTCCTTGACTTTATTAACGGTCATCTGATGCATCCAGCAAACTGTATTGTTGTAATTTCCCCATGTCGTGTTGAAAGGCTGATAAAATTTTAAAGTAACCAAAAAAGAAACTAGTCAGTATTTAGGGTAATGGGAGTGGGTGTGGAGGGGGTAAGCTTCTGTATACTCTCACTGTAACCACTGCTAAATTGTTAGTTCTGTGAACAGAAGAAAGATTTAAGGCATTAAACAGCAGACTGTTCCCCTGGATAAATTATCCCTCTGTAAATTGCTATGCTGAATGTTTTTTAATATATCTGGTCATGCACTGACCTGCTTTTGCTGCGTTATAGAATTAGAGAAACAGAAAATTTCAGTCATGCTTTTTTTTTTCTTTTTTTTTTCACAAGGACTAATCATGCTTCTTCTTTCTGTTTTCTGTCTGGGTAATGCCTACAGTGCTGTGTAAGGTTCCCTATGGTGTCATATTAAGATCTGAAGAATAAAACAAAAATCTCTGGTTTGTGGTACTTGTGGTACTTTGGAAAGTCATTCTAGCGCCAGTATTCACAGAGCATGGGTTCCTTGACTTTATTAATGCTTACATAAATTGTGATTTCCTGGCAATGAAAAGTTCTTGATATTGAATTTTATCACCAGTACTCCTGAATCCCCGGTCTGTGAAGTCCATTCTTTCAGAAGAGATGAGCCTCTGTTAAACCGGCTGTTTTCGAGTAGACATGAGCTTCAGCATGTAACTTGATAGAAGATTGCTGACACTCTGCGGAGTTTCTTTGAAATTTTATTTCCAGGTGAGTTTTGATTCCGGATATTGATCGTGCCACTGCTCAAGCTGAGAAAGCGAGTGTGTTACAGAGCATTCCGGTAGCCTTTCCGCTCAAGTCCTTCTGTCTGGATCGATGGGCTGACTACTGCTGCTTCAAAGCAGTCAGCATTGCTTTTGATGGATTATTAATGTGACAGGACAATTGCTATGATTCAGAAACATCCTTGAAACTGCAGCTTTATTGAGCCTCTCGTGTATGATTATCCTTCTTCGGTCCATGATAGTTTGCCGAGTAACACTCCCAGGTTTACTTAGTCCTGCTGTCCAAAAGCCGAAATAAAAAGCCCTGTAGTAGGTGGGATGTGTGTGTATGTGTGTGAGAGAGAGTGAACCCTACAGGCAACAGAGTGCTGATATTTTGTTTCTCAGCCACCTGCAGCTCTGTGGACTTTAACAGCCTGTGACTAAGCAGCTTATCATTTCAGAGAGAGCAAGAGAGATTTTTGATCTTTCATCATTTTAAACTGTATTATCTGTTCACAATTGAAATCTGCTCTGCATGAATCTCTGAATGCTGATAAAAGTTGTCGTTTAACACACACACACACACACACACACACACACACATATATATATATATATATATATATATATATATATATGTGTGTGTAAAAAAATATATATATAATATGTGTATATTAGTGTTAGTGAAAATGGTCATGGCAGTAATGCCTAATGGACTGAGAGAGAAACAGAGAACAGAGGGTATTTTTCCTCCTTTGTGCACCACTGTAGCATTTCTTCCTTTTAAACTAACTTGTCCGTCTCACAGGTCTGACAATGGCAGCTAGCTGAGGGGTGTTAGCTATAGCAACAGGAAAAAAAGGAGGGGCCGAGTCCCTATGGCAACGTCCTTGGAGTCATTTGTGTACAGTTATGGGGAGTATGAGGTTGTGTGTGTGTTAATGGGTAATGGAGGTACAGACTCTGTGTGTGTGTCACAGCTGGCTGCTGTATGTGGAACCGGGATACAGGGGTTCCTGCATCGTGCTAGAGGAGGGACAGACTGTCCAGACCAGAGGAGGGACCACAGAAAGTGACAGACTCTCTGCTCCGACGTCACTGTCTATAGGCTCCATCAGGAGAGCTGTGAAGGTATCTTTGTCCAACCTGCTCTTAATTGCCCTTTTCTAGTCTCAGCATGTGTAAAACCATTAAATTCCTTTATAGGGATGTGTTACTTTCTTATTCCTGCTCTTTTCTTCACTCTCTCCATCTTTGGCCTTCATATTATAATGAATACTGTTATTGGACTCTAGAGAAGTACCTTTTAATTGACCTTTGAGTGCAAATTCACATCAGTAGCATAAGTGGATGGTCATCTGATGCGTCCAACAAGTTGTATTGCAATTTCACCATGTCGTGTTGAAAGGCTGATAAAATATTAAAGTAACCAAAAAAGAAACTAGTCAGTATTTAGGGTAATGGGAGTGGGTGTGGAGGAGGTGAGCTTCCGTATACTCTCACTGTAACCACTGCTAAATTGTGAGTTCTCCTCATGTGACCTGTGAACAGAAGAAAGATTTAAGGCATTAAACAGCAGACTGTTCCCCTGGATCTATAGACAGTGCTTCACTTGCTGTGCAAACTGATATCACACCATATAAGTACTGAACAAAGCAAAATGCTCCTTTTTGGACTGGTGAGCTCAGCTACATAATACAGCACAATGAAAAATGGGGACAGAGCAGATGCCCTGCTTGAGCTTGCACAATGCTTGTGATCAGAACAGTGGTGATGCTTTATTTCGCCTCTGTGTACAATTGCTTGCAGTGGTGTGAATTTGCGCTAATGTATGAAACCTGTCTACTAAGACTAGTGGGACTCAACATGCCTCAGAAATATCCTAAGGCAGTCAGCTCTGAAATATATACATAGGAAATCAGTGTATTGCAAAAAAAAAAGTTTGAGAAAGGTTGAATGCTAAATAACCTGCCAGTAATAGTGGCATGAAGTATTTCACTTCAGATTTGCTCACGGAGGACATCCGTTTCTGATATCACCAATTAGGATCCCATCTTTGTTAATCTTTCAAGGCCGATATAAAAAGTATTACATTTACTGTTCTTTGTTAACTTGGTTTATTCAGTGCTGTTGCTTTTACTTCATATGCTTGATATAAGAACATGATTTAACAAAGGTGGTGATTTGTAGTGTGATTTTGTGTCACAAACTACATTTCTAAACATGTAAACACATGAATAGGAATATAAATCGGAGACGTCTGACTGAACAAAATTAAAATAAGCACTTACCGGACTGCATGCTGAACGGGCTTGTGCACTAACTCAGAAAAATCATAGCACATTTAACATTTAAGGAAGCCTTGTGCATATTTTATACAGCAATAGAAAACACAGTAACACGCTGGAAGCATTCTAGTTTGGCCACCGTGATCATAACTCGCCATAACTCTTCTTGGGCAGATTTTAATGAGTTTATGGGGATCATTGCCAAAGTCTCTGAAGGAACACCTGCAGGGTGGTCAGTTTGATACTAGGTTAAGGAGAAGAGCTACTTGGTGAATTTAGATGGAGTTATACAGGGTTGGAATAAAAAAAATAAAGTACACACTACAGCCTTGCTGGTACGATTTATTAAATAAGTGAAACGTTTCTCGAAATTCAGTGAGGGGAAACAAGTATTTATCCACTTCTGTTTTTTTGTTGTTGAATCCAGTCTATATATCCAGACTTGTAAATGCAGTGGAGAGAAAAAAATCTAAACGGATTGAAACACCTGAATTCAGTGATTTAAAATGTGTGCCCCAAAACCTTTGTCCATATTGTGTGTGTGTGTACGATCAGGTGTAAGTCATATTATTGACAAATGGAAGCATTTAGGAACCTCAGCCACCATGTGTCAGACCAAATAGTAAGTAATAGAGAGGGGTCGCTGAGTGCTGAGACGCATAGTGCATAAAAGTTGCCACCTCTCTGCTGACTCAATAACTTAGGAGAACGTTACCTGCTTGACTGAACTGTGCCAACTGTAAAGTTTGGTGGAGGAGGGATAATGCTTTGGGGTTGTTTTTCAGGGGTTGGGCTAGAACCCTTAATTCCATTGAAGGGGAACCTTAAAGCTTCATAAGACCATGACATTTTGCACAATTGTACCCTTCCATCTTTATGGGAGCAGTTTGGGGAAGGCCCTTTTTTGTTCTGGCATGACTGAGGCCCAGTGCACACAGCAGGGTCCATAAAGGCCTGGTTGTGTAAGTTAAGTGATACTTTATTAAACCCACAAACGGGGAAATTCCACCTCCACATTTAACCCATCCATGAAGTGAAACACCACAGACGCACACACTAGGGGGCAGTGAGCACACTTGCCCAGAGCGGTGGGCAGCCCTATCCATGATGCTCGGGGAGCAATTGGGACACCTCAGTCATGGACTGTCGGCAATGGGGATCGAACCGGCAACCTTCCAGTCACAGGGCCAGTTCCCTGCCCATTGAAAGTTTGGAGTTTGACTGACCCATACAGAACCCTGACCTCAACCCCATTGAACACCTTTGGGATGAAGTAGGTCAGAGGTTGTGAGCCAAGCCCTCTCGCCCATCATCAGTGCCTGACCTCACAATTGCTCTTTTGGTTTAAATAGGCAGAAGTTCGTGTAGAATTCTTGTTCTACTCTTGTAGAAAACCTTCCCAGAAGAGTGGAAGCTGTTGTAGCTGCAAAGGGCAGACCAGCTCTATATTAATGCCTATGGATTTAGAATAGAGCTATGTACCGGGACACATTAGAAGAGAATGGAGGAGAATCTCTTTGGCCTAGGAAGGTGAGAAGATGGACATTTCAACAAGACAGAGCCCCCCCCCCTAGCAAACTGCCAAAAAAAACTCTAGACTGATTTCTAAAAAGAAGGTGATGGTGCTTACCTGGCTTAGCCATTCTTCCCATTTTAATTCTGTTGAATAATTGTGTTGAATAATTGTGAATCCTCTTGACCTTGTGCAATTGTAGATGGTTTTCCAAGAAGAACAGGCCAAAAATGAACCACAGTGCTGCAGAAAGCTAATTAATTCTTACCGTAGATTCCTCTGGAACTCTAATTGCTAACAGCGGCTTTGCAGCAGAGTTAATTATCTGTAGTGTCTGTATACTTATCAATTTAGCTTTTTAGTCTTTGTTTATGCTTATGAGTACATACCTTTTTTCCCTATTTATATGCATGAATGCTGAAGACATTATGTTATGTGTGTAAATTAGAAGTGGATATGTACCCTGGAAGCATATTGAATAACAAACAAGCATCCGTAAATACTTGTTTCCCTTCATTGTGTAGTGAATAATATTGTTTGCATGGATCTGATTATCCCGAACGATAAAAGGGCATTGCATTGGCTTAATATTAGGTATACTTGTTAAGCTGCTGTTTTTGCAGTCATTGATGTGTGTGTGTGTGTGTGTGTGTGTGTGTGTGTGTGTGTGTGTGTGTGTGTGTGTGTGTGTAGGATGACAGTGTTCCAGAGATTCATCTTCCTTCTATTAGGACTCAAGAAAGCGAGCCAGTGTGTCTCCACTCTGAAGCTGACCACATAGACCAGCACGGCCCTGTCCACATCTCTGACCTCACTGTGCGCTATGGATGGTAAGTGGACTCTTCATGGAACCACGGATCATATATTCTGCTTATTGCTGCCATAAAGGCAACATGAGCTCCCTGCTCAAATCAAGCTGACTTAACTGGTGCTACATTAAAACCGCTGCAGCACAGACTGAGCTTGAAGGGGCGTCTGTGCCAGCTGGCATCCTCTGCTCGGTACCACATTGTTCAGTGCTGAGTCATAAATGGGTTATTGAAAACTGCACCTGTAAAGGAAAAGCGACTTCCTGGTGCACCGTTCACGCTGGGCTCCTTCGATTAGCACGTCTCCGATGGAGATGCCATGTTCCAGTCAAAATGCTGACTCCACCCAATCCTTCTTCTCCCAGGCAAATCCATGCTCACATTTTGTGCGTGTAGATAAGGGCTAAAGTTTGGTTTGGGTAGCCAAAGGTCATTTTTATGATTAATTGCCCTGTCAGTTTAATGCCTACATGGCTTAAAATTTGAGGATCAGTGTTCTGGATAGGCAACATGGAAAAAATACTGTATCATGATACTTAAAGACATTTTCATGATGCACAATTTTTTTTTTCCAACTTTTAACATCATGTACTGCATTAAATCCAATTAAACAGGCTTAATTATGCCCTCTTTGTAATGAAACCTGCAGTTGGTCATTGTGCTTGGAGAAGCATATTGTTTATCATGATAACAAAATTTATAACAATGACTAAAAATATCATATTGCCCACCTCTAGGCTCTCCAGAGATTTGAACTGCTGCAAATTCCATTCTGTCATTTTTCTTTAAGGTAGACCCTGCAATTTAAAGTAAGTGCTGACTGTAGGTGGTTTAGTAAGGTTTAAAAACATTACAATTACAGTGTGTTGCTGTGTCTGGGGTAAGATAATTATGATGGAAAATGATGCGACTGACTGGAAAGAAGGAGCATAAATTCTACTAAAGGCAGTTAATATCTTGAGGAAGACCTTGATATCTCTCTTAAAGCAGCAGCGAGATTAAGAAAGTTTTGAAGTACTTTAAATTGGGCGTTTTTTAAGTATAGCACACTTTTGTGGTGCAGTCAGGGAGTTAAGTATTTCTCTCCATAATCACTGCTGTGTGTGTGTGTGTGTGTGTGTGTGTGTGTGTGTGGGGCTCTGTAGCTGGCCGGCAGTGGCTTATTTCCCAGCATGAACTAATTTGTGGTCTGTTTGTAACCATAGCTGGCTGGCCTATGATGGTGCTGGATTCACAGGAAATCACACAGTTTTGGAAGCAGGAGGTTTAACCACACCCGTACTCCAGAACTCCCCCATCTCCTGTGTGAGGTCACTGCGTCCAGTGAGAATGGTACGGACACATTAACCTCTCTCACCCCGACACAGACCACACACTAAACCCACATCTGCTTCTGAAGATCAAATTACAACGTGGAATGCGTCATTATTTCTCAATGGTATCTGTTATGTATGATTTAAAGAAGTGTAGCTAAAGAGGATTTCACCGTCAATCCTGGATAACGTGTTGTAGTCTGTAGAAAAATATGGTACAAATGTGTAGCTCAGGCTTTTGCTGCATATGTTTCTGTCCTATGAACAGCTTGTGTAAATGCCCCATCTCTCTCACACCTCTCTCATGTGTTCTGCTTGCAGGGTGGCCTAAGAGTACGGAGACCCTTGGATCTGAAGGTGAGATATATAACAACACAGCATGACACAATACATCACAGGGCAAAAATGTAACTCTGTGGATCATGATAGATCCAGCTGTAGTCTATACCAAAGGAATACCAAAGGATACCTTCAGTTTCACCCACAGCAGCACATTCACTGTTATACATCTCACTCTTAGATCCTTGCCTCCTGCCTTCTAGCTCTAATCTCATTAGTAGGTTGTGAAACAACATGGATTGTAGGACCATCAGATGTGATTAGAAATCAAATTCAATTTTTCTTATTGTATCTTTGTCAAGTATATTCAAATTTTATATCTGTTATTTTACAAAGAAAATGAGTAAGAAGATAAAATAAGTAAAATCCTCAAGGGGGCCCTCAGTACAAATTATCACAAATTATCCGGAAAGCCACTAGCATTGTGGACGACCCCATCCATCCCTCACATGGACTTTTTTCACTGCTGCCGTCTGGCATCCGGAGCATCCGTACCACCACTGCCAGACTCTGCAACAGCTAATGTTCCTCAAGCAATGAGGTTCTTAAACTCACAAGGACTGAGCTAACCCCCCCCCCACCCCCCCACACACACATACTCCGCACACAACTCTTTTGATGCTCTACTTGCACTATCTGGAACATTGCTGCTACACTGTGTTTACACTGTTTTACTCTGTTTTATACTGTTTTATGTCTGTCATCTGACTGCGTGACTCACAGATCACAGCATGTTAAACATCTCTGCACCTTATTCCACTACCTCATGTCCAGAATGAGTGCTGAGTCAGTCCTGTCTGTTTACTGTGTCTAATGTCTGTTTAATTTATCCTATTTATTGTTTGTAGCTTAATTTTTTGTTTGCACACGATGTCTTCACGTTCGCACTTTGTACGCTTTGTTCCTCGTTGCACCGTGATGTTCCTGGAGGAACGTAATTTCACATTCATGGAATGACAATAAAAGCCTCTTGACTTGACAAATGACCCCAAAAGCACCCTTTATTTAAACCAGTGATTTTCAATCTTGGGGTTTGCAGTGTAGTTGTCTAACATTGCATATAAAATGGTGCCCATTCTGATGTGTCTCTGAGTAGACTTTTTCCATAAAATCCCCATGCCAGTGATGGTGGCTGTGCTTAAAGCACTAGGCTGCTGACTGTAGTGAAAGGAAAAGACTGTAACTGGAACAAGTGGGTGCAGTAGATGTGTCTCGGCTTTGGCTGCACACTTTCAAGTACCTTATGACTATTAGGTGATTGTTAGAAATGTCATCTGCAGCACAAGAATTTTTTTTGCCCATTGATGTTACTCAGTTTTTAAAATAACAGAAATGTGCCAGGTATAGTATGTTTGGTAGTAGTTCTTGGTGATAACTACCTGGCCTGGTTCCACACTAGGAACCACAACAAGAAGTAGCTTTAAACATTCAAATGGACATTTTCTTGTTTAAAACTTAAAACCGTTTTCCTTTCTAGTCCCATAGCAGACTGGGAGTATTGGATAGAGGAATGCCCATCAAGCACACTCATTAGAGACAGATCATATTGTATCATGTCATATTTCAGACTTCAGAATGTTAAATAAAACACAATTTTAGTAACAGACAAATATTTTTCAGTTTTTACTCTGTGTTTGCTGCAAATATTCAGTCGTGGCCTCTGTATAATGAATGAGCTGAATATATCGTTAGACCCCTTAAAGTGAGTGATTCTCAAAGTGGTCCTCAGGGATCAGTCTACATTTTAGCTCTTTAACTCTGTTCCTATGTGCTGTTGAGTTGGAACAATAATGTTCACTGTCTGGGGGTCCTCTGGGGACCAGTTTAAAAACCGCCCTAAAGGACACACAGCGCCTGATTCATTATAGCTTTTAAAACTGATCAGATTCTGGAAGAGAATACAAGATATATTACTTATTCATCATTTTTAAGTGATGAAAGGTTTGGTAGCCTTGTTAATCTGCTCTGCTTATTCTTAAGCTGCTGTGCAATGGTCCCTGATCCCAGGTCCCAGTAAATGTTCTTCTGTCTGCCTGTCTAGATGGTGCTCTATGAGAAGCCACTCTTCCAGGGTCAGTGCCAAGAGCTGCTGGAGAACATGCCCAGTCTAGGAGCTAAAGAAGGCCTATCACAGGTCTCCTCTCTACGGGTCACCGGAGGAGTGTGAGTGTCTTAGTCGCGTGCGCACACACAGGCACACAAACATGATGGTAAATGGTCTAGCAGCTGTTAATGGCTTTTCTGCAGGAACTGCTAACTGCTTTAACTGCTTTCCTCATGGATGACAGGAAACTGCATGTGCGTGTTTGTCTGTGGTTGACTGTGGCTGAGAGCCAATTCCCTGGCAGATATGGATAATTTTGTAGGTGGGGTTCATCTTCTCTCAGGCAGGAATCAGTTTTTCAATCTCGGTCACATGACCAGACTGAAATGTAGCTGAAGTAAGAACTATGTTAAAAGATGTTATTGTGGTGAGGACAGTCTCAAGTGAACGCATGGAAGTGTGTGTGCATATGTGTAATATTAGTAATATTACTGTAGCTGTAGCAAGACTCACTTTAAACACTGTGTCTGATCTCCACCCTCTGCAAACAGAGGAAGTGCTGTTAGCCTAGAGTGTGTTTGTGTGTGTTTGAGTGTGTATAAATGGGGCAAGTCAGTGCCAGTGGTCTGTAGGAGCAGGGTGGGGAAGGAGTCTGATATTGAGTTTCATTGTCTTTCTGGCTCACTCTCTCTCTATATACACTGCCCTTAGCTCAAGATATCTCCAGGCCACTGCAGCTTTTTATGTAGCTCTTAGGCATGTGCATTAACTCTAATAGCAATACTGAGATAAAAAGGCTGTTTGGTGTTGGTGGGTGCGTTAGTTGTAAGTGTTTTTGCATGTATTGACAGATGGATGGGCTTACTTCAGGGAGGGCTGTCCCAGTGAGCGTGCATGTTTTATGTTGGGATATTGTGTTGAAGGTTACAATGATGCACATTGTGATCCATGTGTTTGTGAGCAGGTGGGTGGGCTACTCCAGCGAGAACTACAGGGGGCAGCAGTGTATGCTGGAGGAAGGCGAGTATAGTGATTGCAGTGCTTTCTTCAGTGAGCCACCGTTAACACTGAGATCCTGCCGCTTCCTTCAGGCTGTGAGTGTATACACACACACACACACACACACACGCACTAGAGCTGGGCGATACGGCAAAAAATGTTATCACGATAAACAAAATTCCAGTCGTTCAGTATTGATAAATATCACGATGAATGTCATCAATTATTTCTTTCAAGTTTGAAGGCTGCTTTTTGCTTCTGGGCGGTTCATTGCTGTTTTAAACTATGCTTTATGATCAGAACACGACAAACACTCATAAACAGTGGAACATTTCACAAATCTGTCATAGGACAGTGGGAGAAAGTGTCTGGTGAGCTGTTTTTACCAGCTGAAAAAGCACAGCCACAGTTTCGTAATAGTTACAATTTAAGAAAAGAAAAAAAAAACATAATGTCTGGTGACGAGCGCTCGGCTTTCCCATTACAAACGCTAAACAATGAAACAAACAAAAAAATGAAAGGTTCCCGTACCAAGACACAGTGTTTTAGTGTTTTTATTTCTTTTATCAAGTTTTATTTGGCTAGTTTGCTATTTTATTAGCATGAAAAGTGGCATGCAGGCTGAGTTGCGTTCAGTTGTAGCCAAGATGCTGAGAGTGTAGCAGAGGATTGAGGAGCTTTTGGAGTTACGGGCTCGTCTGAACATGAGTTGGATCACCCGAGAAGTGGCACAGCAGGTAACCTGCTTACCCAGTGCAGCACGGGACAACTGAAACTGTGATCGCTTCCACTCCGTGGAATGCGGCTATTGGTTGGCAGCCTAAGTGTCGCTGACTAGAGTGAACTTCACCCCCATGTTGGATACCTCTGCTGGTGATAGTCTACAACAGTAGCTGCCAGAATCACAACAAACAAGTTTGAGGCTCTGAGTTCCCCTCTTTTAGTTTGCCATCACTAAACACTAGTAGCCCTTGGATGAGGATAACTATATTTATATATTTGAGATGAATGATCAAATGGGAGGGTGAATGAAATGCCTGAGTAAAACAGCGAGTGATTGAAAACACCCACGGAAAAGCACAGTGAGGTCACAACAAGAGGAAAGCCCAAAATCAACAAAGAGGAATAGCACGTGAAATGTCTGGATCTTGGAGAGATCCAGAAATGAACAAGCTGTTGGCCATTTGTGTCATCCTCTCTAATGGGACATTCATGGCAGGTCTGAATACATCCCTCTAAAATACCATTCTAAAGCTGCAAGTCTGAGCATTCCCAGTAAAGATAACGTTCTGGTTTTTGAGTGGGAAAACAGGAATACACATGCATAGATGAGCATGGAGCACATTAACATGCACACAAACCCATCTACCTGCTTGTACCTACCTACATTATCATCACTACACTCCGCCTTCAAATACCAGCTACTCAGGAACTTGCACTGTTGGAGGCTGTCCTAAATACATGCAATCTCAGAAAAAATTTTGTGTGTGGAGTGGGATGTAAGTGGGTCAGATTTTGAATTTGAGGCTCTGAGGCTTTGACCCAGTTTGCAGACTTACACTGATATCTCTCAATAAACAGCACATATAATGATTCATACTGATTTTACACAGAGCGTTTTCTGTGGCCACTGCTTGCCATGTTTGGATAAAATTACAAGAAAGAGAGACAGGAAGAGATCAAAGTAAGGAAAGAAAGAAAAGAGGTATGGACGGTTCTGCCTCAGTCTCTAAAGGGATTTTTCAGGTGGATGTGGTTGTTCCTGCTCTCCGCTCTCACGAGTAATCTGTTTCTCTATGCTCCTCACACTGTCAGGCGCCTCTCTGCACCATGACCAGTTGATCAGCAGTGACATTTACAGTGCAGAACAGCACAGAACCGTTGGAACAGTTTGTATTTTCGCAGATTAGATAACAGAAAATGAGACTTGCAGTGAGGTATCTGCTGAGACAGTTAATGCTTTTCAGACAGGTTATATGGAAAGTTGAGGTAAAATTGTTATGTTGGGGATTGTTTCAGGATTTCATCGAGCCTGAGGTTTCTTTGAAAAGCTCTGGAGAACAAATAGAGCTCGTGGACCAGGATGTGGCAAACCTACAGCAGAATGGACTAGCGCAGGGGGTCGACGCCATCCTCGTGAAGAGTGGAGTGTAAGTGCAGGACATTGAAGAAATAAAAACTTTCATTCACATGTTGTTTACATCATATATTGTTTATATATTTTTGCTTTCAAATCAGAGCCTCATTTGTTTTTTATGTTTTAGCTTCCCTTCATGTGACTTTTATGTAAACATTTCATGATAAATGGACCAATAGGAGTCTAAATTTGCTTAGAATAAAATGTCATTACATTAATACATATTTAAAGTTAAGAATAGTTTATGCTTCTCTTTTTAAGTTTACATTTTGGAGCCACAGGTTTGTGTATCTTGTTCTCTTTACATGATGTGAACATTTCAAGAATTGAAAAATTGAAATGGTCCAAAATAACCTGGAATAAAATTGTTATAGGTGCTCATTTTTTTTCTCCTTCAAAGTATTTTAGGGTTTTTTATGGCTGTAACAATATTTACTGACAGGCTCTCAGTAGCCCCGGAACCAGGTAAGATAATGAAATGGCCTGGGGGTTCAGTGCCAGCTGATATCCTCCTAGTTTTCATGAGCAAGACAGAGCAAGTCTAGCTGCTCCAGAGGGACTGTCTCTGCCCTCGGCTAAAATACTGACATAATAAGCAAAAGTCATTCAGCAGACACGTAATGAAGCCTGAACTCAGCTGGAGCTCGCGAGCACTTTTGCTGGAGCTCTAGACATTTTTGACAAAACTGCTGAGGTTTCTAAAACTGGTGTAGAACTCGTCTGTGTGGCTGTGAGCTGATGGATGTACCTAGATTGTTTGAAGTGTGTGTGTTGTTTCAGGTGGGTAGCGTACAGTGGGAGATGTTACACTGGCGAGCAGTTCGTGCTTGAGAAAGGTCAGCACCCTGGAACACTGGACTGGGGTGGCAGGCAGAGCTCACCTCTCTCCATCCGGCCTGTACGCAGGGTGAGTTCACACACAAATACACATGGTGGCAGCTTTATGTTCAGTAACAGACTGCTGAGCAGGTAGAGAGAGAGTACATATGTGCAATTGACTTATTTTCTGAGCTTGTACTAGAAAAGAACTTATAAGTAGGCTCTTTAAAATGATTGTGGAATGACGAGGCTCATCTGAGCCTATTGATTCCTTTTTATTGATTTTTTTTTAAGGAGCTCTGTGGAGAAGAGGAACCAAAGTTTTTGGTATGTATTTTGGACTAAATTGTTACTATGATTAATTATGTGATTATAATTCTGATTTAGTGTTCTGTAGTCTGAGAATCTCACCTATTCTCTCAATATCTCTGTGTATTCATATGAGTAGCTGCGAACCTACAGCAAACCATGCTTTGCAGGAGAGAGCAGGGAGTTTGAAAGTGAAGAGGCAGACTGTGGCTTGCTGAGCCCCACATCGTTTAGAGTAATAACGGGAAGGTGAGATGCTCCAAGCTTCACTGACAATGGACCTCACATTCAGCCGTTAGCCAGCAGATTCTATCAGCGTTTACGGGACATTTTCATTCTCTTTCTCTTTCTTTTTCTCAATTTAGTTGGTTGCTGTTTGAAGAGGAAGGTTACTGTGGGAACCAGTTTGTCCTTGGGGAAGGTCTTTATCCTGACCTCATTTCCTGTGGCTGCCTTGCATCAACCATCAGATCCTTCAAACCCATTCCATATGTGAGTCTGAATCATCATGCTTTTCAGTCAAAACGTTCTCTCTTGCTTTAGCAGGCAAACATCCCTGAATACACAGAATAGAGGAATGTCCTTTAACCCCACTGGCATTATTGCTGGTTGTGAGAAAGGCATGCTGTTTTTTCTCACTCATAGCTCATTGAAACTGAATAAATTCAATTGAATAAAATCTGTTGAAAGCACAGAAGCCAAACTTTCACTTGATACCACATTCATGTTTATGAGCAGAAGAAAAGAATTCCTAAAACATGTTGTCTAATAACGTTGGCCTGTCTGTCTTACCCCACACAGAGCTTCTCAGAGCCCTCCATCAGTTTCTTCTCTCTCAGTTCATTTGAGGGGCTGGAGACAGTGGCAGATTCACCCATGGAGACCATGAATGACTTCTTCACCCAGTCTCTTCGAGTCAACAGTGGCCTGTATAGATAACTCACACTTTCATTTGCTTTTATTGCTTTTTATTGCAGAGTATTTTTATTTTAAAATGTTTCAAGTATTTATTGTTTGGATTCATGAGTACCGCTGATAAGAGGCCTGTACCTATTTGCCTCTCACAGGTGGGTGGTATATGAGTTCAGTCAGTTTAAGGGGCGCCAGATGTTGCTGCAGACGGGCGAGTATCCGTGCTGGGGTGAATACAGCAGCTGGGAAACGATTGGCTCCCTCCACCCACTCAGACAGGTAACTAAAAAATCACTCTGTTAAACTGACCTCAGGACACCTCCTTTTGTTTTCTCCCTCTTTGGGTTATGTTTTCTTTTCTCCTATCGGTTCCATGTACGAGTTGTTCTAGTACATTTGTTTTGTATTGTTTTGTTCTCCTCTGCTTTGTGCTATCTCTCTAAGTGAACTGTGTTTGTGAAGTGCCATTGCACTCAGTACAGCTGTTCGATGTGACCGTTTCTTCTGTCAGTGAAAGACATGTTTTAACTGGTTTTTAATGTTTAACAGATTTTTGACGTGTTGAATTTCAGTAGTACAGATTCTAAGCTACCAGTTGATACCATGTTTGTGTTTGCAAGTAGAAGAGGAGATATTTTATGATGATCTGGAAAAAAACATGGTAAGGTTAGGAGTTATTTGTACTTGTTGACGGGGCATAAAACAGATTCTTGTTCTGTTAACTTACTAATTAACTCAAAATTTAAGGTAGTCCAGTAACAATGTTTTTAAACTTAAACCACCTGCCCTTTTTTTAACAGTGTACAGAATAAAAAAAAAAAGAAAAGCACACTACATTTTTGACGTTTATTTGTCCTGTCATCATAATGAAACAAAAGGAAAAAAAAGTGCAGACTCAGTCCTGTGGATAATCCTGCGGTAGTTGCCTCTTGTGGTCACGCTGCCTGTCACTGTCTGCAGTGTTATGTCTTGTGCTGATAGGAGCTGGAGCTCCTTCCACTTTGCTCTTGCTTTTGTTGCAGGTTGTTGATTTATCTGTAGATGTCCTTCAGAGCTAATATTATGGATATTACTGATATTGCAGTAGATGGAAATAACATATATCAAGAGAGCCAACAAATGACGCTGCCATTTAAAAGCTGTATTTGGGTTTACGCGGTGGGAGGAGCCAGAGCAACAGCACGACAGTAGCTGGGCCTCAGGTTGGAACTACGGATGGTTTAATGCATTAAAATATGAACATAAAATATGAACATTTGTTAATGGCTTTTAAAATGTAGTGCTATTAATAATTGATCACATTATGTTTTTTTAATATGTTAGTCTGCCTGGGAAGAATCGGCATAGTCTAGTGGTTTTTACTGCAAAACATAGCCAAGTTCAAGGTACTCTGTCAGGAAGAGACTGATATGGAAAACGACCAATCATAGCCTGTTTTGGTGCAGCGTTTCTGATGGGGATGCGGTTTCTGGCGATTTAGCCAGAAAAACAGAACGTTGTTTTCACTTCCCATCCCATGGGGCAGCACGGTGGTGCAGTGTGTACATCATCAAGGTTCTTTCTGTGCGGCGTTTGCTTGTGCTCTCCGTGTCTGTGTGGGTTTACTGCTTGTACTCTGGTGTCCTCCCACAATCCAAAGACATTAAGGTAGGCTGATTGGACACTCTAAGTTGACCCAGTCCGTCAGGAGCATGGAGCACTTTTCTGCAATTTCTCTTCGGGATCAATGAAGTTATATCTGTCTGTCCATCCGTCCGTCCGTCTGTCCAATAGAAGTCATATTCTTTGTCCTAGTTTAATACAACTTAGTATCAAGTTCCTTTCTATGGGAGAAAACACTGTTTATAGTTAAACCAAAACCTACTGAATGTAAATATCATTTTGGTTAAACACGAGACCATGTCTTCCTGAAATTCAGATTTCGCCTCGCTTCATTCATGCTGTTGTTATTAAGCCATTTGAGATTGAGTTTTTTTTTCTTTGTTCGTTCAAATGTTATTGTAGAGCTCATTTATGCTAAGAATGCAAATATGCGCAAAGAAAAAGTCAAGTAGATAGTCACACCTTAAATGATGTATTTTCACTGATAAACAAGTAGGATAGCAAGGAACAAAGTAAAGTACGCACGTAATTATCGTTGGGGTATATATCTGTTTTTATTATGGCTCATGCATTAAATGCTCACATGTATGTGATATAGATTGTGTAGTGTCGGTAAAGTATTAGGCCCTGCTTGTATGTGACCGTGGCACAAATGCATGGTGCAAATCGGGCAGGGGACACAAATTGGGTAGGGACATACTAATACTTACCGCCAACGTTTTGTGCAAAATCAAGTACTGTGTGAAAGTTTTAGGCATCTAAGCAATTGTTTAAACAGTTGACCTCAGCAGTGAGTTTATCACAATATACATTAGAATAAAGTCGTATTCATAATTCAAATAAACAGAAAAACAATAAAAAGTAACAAGAATTTCTCGGGTCCATATTTTTCCTAGACACCTTCACAGCCGCCACAGAGACTCGTTAATATCATCAATTACATCCATCCATCCATCCATTTTCTAAGCCGCTTCTCCGTCAGGGTCGCGGGGGGGAGCTGGAGCCTATCCCAGCAGTCTTCGGGCGGAAGGCAGGATACACCCTGGACAGGTCGCCAGTCCATCGCAGGGCAGACACACACACAGACACAGACACAGACAGTCACTCACACACTCACACCTAGGGGCAGTTTAGCATGTCCAATTGGCCTGACTGCATGTCTTTGGACTGTGGGAGGAAACCGGAGAACCCGGAGGAAACCCACGCAGACACGGGGAGAACATGCAAACTCCACACAGAGAGGACCCTGGTCACCCGGCTGGGGAATCGAACCCAGGCCTTCCTTGCTGTGAGGCGACAGCGCTACCCACCACGCCACCGTGCCGCCCCATCAATTACATCATGAGCTCAATTTACTGAGCACTGATTGGTCAAACCAGGAGCTGCTTTTTAACTACATATAATACTGGGCTTCCTCGAGGAGAGGCTTGGAGATGGTTACACACACCAACGTCCAGAAAATCACTATATATATATATATATATATATATATATATATATATATATATATATATATATATATATATATATATATATATATATAATTATTATTAATTAATATTCTATAAATTTAGTTTATTCATATATTAACACTTTTCTCAGCAGATAAACACAAACTACACAAATAGATTTTGAAATGTGACTTTCGCACAGTACTGTACATTAGACACTCCATTTTTATGTAGGTGTAGCGTCTGAGGCTGAGAATACCGTGTTAACTGTCGCACCACTACTATTTACACTTGAATAGTGTAGCAAAATGAAAAAACTGTTGACTTTTAAAGGGGAAAAAAAAGTATGAGATGAGTGTTATAATTATCTGAGATAAAACAATCACCCGCTCTCCTGTGTCTGTTGCACTTCACACTGTGCTTTTGTGTACGTTCTATGTGGATTTGCTCACATATATTGAAATAAAAGTTCTACTTGCCTCTTGGACATGCCCTCCTGCCACTGCAGCACGCAACAGTGATTGTGTAGGCCGCTGTGATTGCCTGACAAAGATTGGGCCCTTTGTCATTTTCTGCCAAAAAACACTGATTCAGAGTGGCCTCTGAATCACACTCATCTTCATTAGACAGTAAGACAGTTGTGTGGGGCTGTGTGTGTGTGTTCAACTGTTTCTGTTTGTGTGTGCAGGTCTGTGAGGTCCTGATAAACCCACACATTCTTAAACAGATATTTATACTCTCTCATAGCCAGATGGAGCTGACAGAAGTGTGTATGTGTGTTGGAGACAGCACTGGGGAATGAGGACGTGGGTTGTGCATTTCTGTTCTGCCACTGTTAATTAGCTCTTTAAAATCGTCACTGATTTCATTTTGTTATTAATCCAAAATAATGCTAGGTCACTGTGTTGGATCTCTATGAAATTATGTCCTCATAAAACTACTATATATTCAAAATAATTAAACTTTAATGGAGGTAAACAGATTATAGTGCTCTCCGGGTGTGATGTATCAGAGTGGAGATCTGCACAGGCTTGATTATTAATGCCTGTACCCACCTGCTTCAACCATGTGTCATGCCTGTCTGCGCCCACAAAATCTAGTGCCGTTCTTGCCTGCTCAGGCCTGCTTGACACCTGCCTGTGCCCACCCACTTTGGGTTACGGTCCTTGTCTGCTCCCGCCCACATTTGGTAATCTGCACCACTGCCGTAGAACATCACCACACATCCCCTATGACACAGGGCAAGGTAGCATTCAGCGGAAATGGACAAAATGTAGATATAAATATTTTGTGGGGTTTTTTTGTGCCTATAAGAGGCAGGTTTGCTCACTGATCAGCTGACAACATTGTTGAAACGTGTATAGTTAGCCTACCAACTGCCATTTGTCCTATAGAAGAAGACTCGGGTGCAGGCGTTTCATACTAAACAGCATTAGCTAAGCTAAGGCTGCTGTTGCACTGTTGTGGGTTTGTGTCGGTGCTGACAAAGTTTATCACGAGCTGAGGAAGCTCTGCTGGCAGAGCGAATCAAAAGAAAAAAGACAGCCAACTTTAATAGCAGAGTAGCAGTTTTCACCATCATTCAGAAAATTTCTTTTAAACTTTTCATCACACATGAAGAGTTCATTAAACTAAATGACAGAAGCAAACGGGCAGAGTACCTCCATGACTTGCTATTTAACGAATGGTAGTTGATGCTGTTACCTGTTAAAGTACTTGAGCCAGCTAATGCTTTTTTGACTTTCTCGCACTTGACCTATCTTATGAGATGGTGAGATGCCTTTTAAATGTGAGATTAGCTATTTAAGATTGGTCCGGGTTTGTTTGGGGTTTAGAAAGTAAGGTAGATGTAAAGCAATGGGGATTTTAGAGCGTAACCGTTGGTTATTGTATTGCATTCTTGGAGCAGATTGTGTCTCTAGCTAAAAACTTTTAGGCTATTTTTGGACCAAATGTTTGTGAGCTGGTTTACTTCCCTGTGGGGTATGTTTGTATATTGCTGCCCTAAGTGCACAAATTAGCTTAATTGTAAAAGTGCACATAATGCTACAGGCTTCTTAATAGCAATACCAAACCTACAAGTGTGGGGTTTAAGGCGAGTCGTGTACTGACAACTGTAACATCCGAGCTTTTACGATGGCTGCATCTGTGTGATCTGATGGTCTGGAGAAAAACTAGGTTTGCCTTGTGAGCAGTGAGCAATTGCACATGGCACCACAAAGTGAGTGTTGTCATGTAAGGTGACCATGTGTAGTTGGTCACTTAGGTCACTCACTTTTGATTAGCCACTTGCACCACAAAGCATCTACGTGAACTATTGGCTTGCAAGAAAGTAACACAGAATGAAAACAGATCACTGATGTGATGCTGGATGCAAAGTTAAACCAATTTTCTTGGGGAAAAATGCATTTTTAGTGCATACTGTTGCTGTCTGAGCAAAACCTTCAAAAAATCTTTAAAATGGTAACTTTACAAGAGAAGCAAAAAACATACTTTACTCTTAATGCATCAGAACCAGTGGAACCAGACTTGTTTTCAAGTCATTTTGGGCAGTGTCATTTGGTCCATTTATCATGAAATGTACATACAGTGTAAAGGGTAACGGGCATTTTCAAACATGTCAAAAACTTTAAAATGACAAAAACAGAGATAAAAGGTTCTGTTCTGACAGCATTGATGTTATTTTGTAGAGGTCATATAGCTTTATTATGTTTATCCATAATATAACTACAACCATATTTTTCTCTCCAGGACATTTTCTGCTTGCACCTTGTTGGCTGCCCATTCCCTTTTATAAGCAGATTACTGCCCAAGCCCACCCCACCCTGCAAGCCATAATACCCTCCTGAACTAGCCTGCTACCTGCTGGTGGTTTGCTCGCGATGGCCCTCAAAATGAATCCTGCAAATTATTTCGCAGACCATGCTTGACCCACAAGTAAACCCACACTGTGAAGACCCCAATAGATAGCATATTCAAAAGTGCTACTGAAGCACTCATGTCACTGATACTGTCAGAGAAACCACATGTTCAGAAATGCCAGGACGAGTTGAATCTAGACTGTCATTTCATGCTTAACCACCGATTTCTCCTCTCCTCAGCGGCGGATGTACATGCAGGTGCGGAGTCGAGCCCTAGGGACGGCGCTGACTGCAGAGAGAACTCGGGACCCGTCGTCTCTGGCCAAACTCTCGCTGCGTCCTGCTGACCGCTCACTGGATACGCAGCACTGGATATACAGCCAGGCTCTGTTCAAGAGCAAGGTCAGCTTGATTTGAAGTATTCTCACAAATGCAAAAGCAAGAAAATCCTGTTAACTCTGAACGTTTTAGAGGTTTATGCAACCTCACAAAAACTCAGAGCTGTGCAGTAAGTGTCTGAGTGGTGGAAGTGTAGTTGTTTTGTCTGTCCAGCTCATTTGAGTCTTATGTTGTGGACTGTTAGCTCTAATGGGCATCTATCTTTTTACACATAGACCCCCCTCCCCCAACTCTGCTGTAAATCGTCCTGTCCTTACGTACTTAAATACTTATGAAATGCATCTTTCCTGGAAGAGACATGGTTTAAGGTTTATTACCATAGCATTTCACTGCATCAATACCTTACCTGTTTGATTTCGTCTTAAGTGTCAGAACTGAAGCACCGCTGTGCTAAAAATAGAGCAGAAAAGTATGCTTCTATCTATAGAGCACTATTGAAATTCTAAACTGAAGTACAAGCTGTAATATTGCACACGTCCATATAAGCAGTCTCAGCAAAACCTAAAATACTGCTGAGAACTCTTGCTACAAAATGAACCCAAACCCACTTTGAAAAAATCTTGTTGCACAGATAAACTGTATAAAACCTGGGCTGCACACCAAAGCTGAGAAAATCTAGCCAAAATGTTATTCAGAACTCTTTAGCTGAGTGAAATTTTCTGCTGTCCTGCAGGGGTCTTTGCTTTAAGGTTCTCTATGTGCCTGCAGGTGGGAAAGGGCTGTCTGTCCGTGATTGGTGGAAAGGCATGTGTGGGAGCCAGAGTGGCCTTGTGGGAAGAGCATGGGCGAATACATCAGAGATGGAGTTTGAATGAGAACGGGACAATTTCTCCTCACTTAGATCGCAGCCTAGTACTGGACCGAAGAGGTAACGTTATCTCAACCCTTAAATGGGTTCACCAGCAGGCCCAAAGTCTTATTACACACTCCTATAACGTGAGAATAGCTCAGCCAGTTTATATCGAAGTCCCTGCAGGTACTGAATAACATGCCTTAGTGTGTAACAGGCCTGGGATTTCAATATTTTCTCATTCATTCTCAACCTAATTCACATACTCGATTTCATTATGTGCCATTTTGATCTGTTTTAATTGGGAATTCTGTACATTTTTCATAATTCTCTCATAATTTAATCTTTGAGATATTCGCAAAGTCAGTTTGATGTGAATGCCTACAGCCCAAATCTAGCCAGATTATGAACTGTCTGAAACAACCAGTGAATCTACACATCTTCCAAGGTTTTAGATTTAAAATTTGTAATGGTAAAATACTGGTAAATGCTCAAAAAATGTTTTCTATGTGGAAAATATTTGTATTTTGCCTCACAACACCCTGTAAATGTATCTTAAAACGGTCGTTTTCAGTCAGAAGCTTAGCTCAGAAGTACCATAAAACTGTTTTAGGAATCAGGCAACATATTTCAAACCATTTGATGTAATAATTTGCTGTGATGTAGCTTTTAGAGCAGAGGTCACTAATAGGCAGACTGCGCTCTGAGTCCGGACCCAGACGCTGTCCTATGTGGACCTGGACCTATAACTGATAAACTATGGAGAATTACTTAACTTCGATGTGGTGGTCCTGTTTTAATTGGCGTAGCTTTAGTGGCCCGGGAGACGGACCAATCACATTAGTTGTAAATACGTGATGCTACTCAGCCAATCAGATCTGTGCATTACGATGAGCGCTGAGACTGGAGAGAGGGACGCACACGCAGAGGAGGGACGAGGCGAGAAACAGCAGTCAGAGGGAAGTTATTTCACATTGTGTGATATAAAAAGAGAAAACTGACAAATATTGTTGAAATATGACTGAATTGTACTTTATTTGATTTGATATTCAGTTGTTGGCTTCTTCAGTAAACAGTATATGGCACTGAGTCATAATGCAAGTTAGACAGTATGATGTTCCAGACCTTTGCCTGAGGAAATTTTTGATTAAATACCCGTTTTAGGGGCATTCAGCACTTCAGACGTCTGGTTCCCATCACCACCACTGTGAACAATTCTGACTCCGTACATGAATGACTTTGAATGACTTTGCTTACATCTTAATCTTTTGTCCTTAATTATGCAGAAATTAGAGCAGTGCTGTAATTAGTATGGAATTCCCCTTTCATATTTCTGATGCATGCACTGCCTGATACTGTCCACGTATCAAACTGTCTTGTAACATTTCTAATTGTGTTTCAGGGGGAAATGGAATAGACAGGGACCATCTGATCCTGAGTGAGTTCTGCGCTGATAACACCACTCAGTACTGGGACATAGAGGTGCTTTAGTGGTGAGATTGAGAAGCGATACTGTTTTTCTGAAATGGCGTTGTCACGGTAATGGACTGGACCATCTGAAGCTAAATAGCACTGCCTCCGACAACCAAAAGAGGAACATGTTACAAAATGTCCAGACCAGTGTTCCTCACATCTAATCCGAGAGAGCCACAGCACGTCTGTGTGTTTCTTTTCCGTGTTCCAGCACCTCAAAAACAGATCTAGCACGTCAGGGCTGTGCTTTGGCTGTCCAGAGCCAGACGTCAATAACTCTACTCTAGACTGTGGGCAGTCAATTGTGGCCATTAACAGCTGCAGGTGATCTTTTTCGCTAATGAAAGCAGGGCTTCGAACAAATGCCTGTAGATACCGCAGCCTTCTCTAAACCAGAAGTGAATCCTGTTAGTGTGCTAAACTTTAAAGCCACAAACCAAAACCACTACTTCCTTAGATCTATCACTATTCAATAGCCAATACCTGAGAGGAAATTGAGTTCTGTTACCTATTGTAAGGCAATATAATGAATATGGAGAATGCTTGCTTTTATGTTTTATTCATCCAAGCACATTTGCACTAAGATCCTCACTTAAAGATCAGTGGCCATGTAATGGGGATAGAGCGCCCCCTAAGTACCGATATTGGAAACAGGACATTGTTGTCATATGATGTCATGTAGAAATTCTCCCTTTACTCAGAAGAAAAAAAACAAGCCAAACTACAGATTTTAGCTCCTGCCAGCTTGGGCCATGTAAAGAGGATCCCTTTTCTCCTTTTTAAAGCTGGTCGAATCACTGGATTTATCACTGAACACTGAGTGTATGATATTCAGGAAAAGATGTATGAAATACTGAATGCGCTCTCTAAAGAAAACCATGTACAGTTGAATCAATAAGCTCACTGTTTTTAAAAGATGTGATTAATATTGAAGCTGTGTAATAAATTCAGATGTTCCATTTCACTGAATGTCCACATCATTATTATGTTTACAGTCTTTGAGATGTAGCTGGAATATGCTGTTTAGGCTAGTTTTATTGTCTACGTAAACCATTTTTTGTGGTTTTATGTAGCAGAAAGTCTAAATTTTTTTCCTTTAGCATTTTCTAACATTGATTTTTTTTCATTACTGCACTTTTAAGACTGTATTGTTCCTCGGCTAAGTAGCCCAGGCTGAACACGCCTTATAATTTTAATGTGAGTTGGTGGAACTGAACTGCTGCGGGCTTAATAGATGTACATAGCCTTGTTGTAGGAACAAAACCTTGTATTTCCAAACTGATAACTTTACAGGAGAAGGAAAAAAAAAAAAACATACTTTATTTTAATGTAAGTCAATGGAACCAGACTTTTTTTGTTTCTTTTGGTCCATTCATCATGAAATTTACACAATGTGTAAAGGGCTATAGGAGTTTTCAAATTATGTCAAAAAACAATTAAAATGGAGATATGAGGTTTTCTTCCAACAGCAGCGATATGTAAATTTGACACCACAAAATCAGCCAATTCAAAAACAGGCTGTTTTTGGTTTTGCAGCTTAGTTCCATTCATGAACTGTATAGCCAGAGGAGTGAACAGTATGTTTGGAAAATTCAACATCTACGTACTACAAAATCCTTCATGTACAAAAAAGAATAAATAAAGGACAAAGTTTTTCCACAACATATGGTCCTTTAGGAACGCACAGAACCACAACAGAGTTCTTTATTAAGCATTCAGCCAAAATGAGTCACACTTGCAACTTCCTGATAATTATTTAAAGTGTTTAAGCCTGGTGGAGGTCATGTCAGAGTGGCTGTGAATAGCATGCTCAGATTCTTATTCTCACACAAAGCGAGTCAGAGGTCTGCGTGAGTGAGAAACAGATGGTCAAACTTGAAGCATTTATCAAAACATTAGCTGTTCTGATAATGGTACTGAGAGGATCCTGGCTACACGTCACACCAGCCTGCTGGTATCATCACACAATAGTACACACTGTGTCAGAGTGCGGTGTCCTGTAGGGCTGGCTTCCAGCACAGCATGGTGATTTGCCTGCTCAAACACATCTAGTTCAATGTATCTAATTACCAGGTTCTGTAATTGTGTTTGAGCAGGAAAAACCTCCAGGATGAGAGCTGAAACCTCTTTATTTAAAAAAAGAAGAGTGGATCCTGTTTAGAACTGTCCTTACATCCATCTGGTGACTTCATTTGGTTCGTTTGAGTCTGCAAAGCACGTCTTTTCTGGTCTTGCTTATGACCGATTGTCAAGACAGTACAAATCCACATGTATGTCTGTCTTGAGCACAGTGTGTGACTCTGGGAGAGAGCTGGTCAACAGACTTGCAACAGTCCTTCAGTCCAGAGGCCCAACACCAGGCCCAGTTTGTCTGCGTCCTGCTGCAGTGGCAGTTCACCCACCAGGAGGCGCTCTCTGCTCAGCAGCTGCCTGAGAGCAGGGAGATGAGTTGCAGGGAAGCGTAGACCCTGGAACTGTATCAGAAAAGAATGCAAAAGAGTAAGAAGACCTCCAGATGGATTAGGAGTAGAGCTGCGCAATATCTTTCCTTATTCCTTCATCATTCACAATACTGCTACTCCAGAAGTGCACACTATGCAAATGAGACTAACCAGTCACTTAATGTTTTATTGATTTGTGGGTATCCTGACCAACCACAGGTGTTCTTTGGGCATTTAAACACACCACCACCAGGTCAGTGTTACTGCAGTGCTGAGAATGATCCACCACCCAAATAGTACCTGCTCTGTGAGGGTCCATGGTTTCCTGACCACTGAAGTAAAGGGTAAAGGGGGGCTAACAAAGTATCAGTGAAACAGATGGACTACAGTCTGTAACTGTAGAACTACAAAGTGCAGCTATACAGTAAGTGGAGCTGATCAAATGGACAATAAGCGTAGAAACAAGGATGTGGTCATGGTTATGGCTGATCAGTGTATATAAAAGAAATGTAGACCAGTCATATCAAAGGTTCACTAATGCGTTGTCAACATAGCAGCAGGTACATAGGTGCAATCATAATATATAATAGAATAATTTTCATCCATATCATGCAGTTCTAACTAGAATAGTAAACTACTGAACGAATTCCTGCTTTCAACAAATGTTTTCTATTGTGAGAGCGGCACTTCCTCCTAATATCGTAATCAGGAGACAAATTGCACACTATTCTTCAGAGCTGAGCTGGTTGGCTAATAAACACTGTGCCATGAATTTGTGCTTTCAGGTCTTACCGGTGAGGTTTCCTCTTCATCTACATCCTCCTCGTCATTAACATGTGCTCCCATCATGTGTGTCTCCCTCTTGTTTTTCAGAGAATGCAATACAAATGCCACTAACTCTGTAGCTTCATCCTGAAGGAGAACAAACATGCACAGTTAAGAATTTCTTCTATACGCTGACCAGCTCCTCCTCGTCTGCCTTCTCTGGAAAAGCTACCAAGGTTTTATTCTGACGTCAAAAGTCACAAAGAAATAATGGCAACCTACAAAGGTAAACTTTGCCATAGATCCTTACTGTGTTGTCCTGACTGGGCTCCACTGTGAGAAGAATGTGCTCTTTGAACCTCATACACACCGAGTCCTCCAATGCTGGTAATTTTCCAACTTGAAGAAAACAAATATTTTTAATTATATACTTTTTAGTTACACAATCTTAAAATTCTTTACACAATAAGATGAGTAAAACACTGAAAGGAGAAAATACCACAATCTAAATTTAAAAAAAAATTTTTTGCATTTGCATTTTTTTAGCTGGCGAACGCAGACGGATACCTAACGTGACTGCCAAGAAGTTGCAAACACATCTTTATTTCCTTGCATAAACACTGATGTGAAGGCTAGTAAATCAGGATTTATTTACATAATGCATGCTGGGTAATTCAGTGAGAGAACATCGTGTCATCACACAGTTAAACCAATGAGGCACTACAGAACATTACATAACATGACACAGTATATGTGTATATATATCATAATGATTGCTAGTTTTAGACCGGAATGCCCCTTTAAGAACATCCAGTGAGCTTGCCTTCCTAATATGTACCCCAAAACACTCACCTGGAGCGATGTCCTCTTCCTGCAGCCGGTAAGGAGGGAGCCTGCTGGAGATGAAGTCTCTCCTCATCTCTGAGGAGCGCAGCTCCTGCTGCCCCTGCTCCAGACGCTCCGCTAGACCCCTCAGAAACATACAAACCTGCTTATTTACATCTGAACTCCCGTTTGCAGACTGAAACAATATGAAGAGGGGAACAGAAGGCAAAAGGAAAACGTCAGATGTCTAGTTTGCTTTAAAATCACTTTTTCTTCAGAATGATTCAGCATGAGGGAAACGCAGAGCGGCCACAGCTTAGTACAGGGGTATCTTAAAGTATCTGAAATGAAATAAGTGTGGCTGAGCTCACAGTGAGGAGGCTTCTGGGGAGTCCCTGACGCAGACCGATGTCACTCTTCATGGAGTCGAACAGCAGACTGGGAAACACATCCATTAGGAGGTCACCCCATGACCTGATAAAGAGACAGACATGCACAAATGTACACGATGAACACAGTCTGTAGAGTCTGAGAACATGTAATCAGAGCCTGTGTGTGTTTACGCACGTGTTCTGGTAGGTGCTGAGTGTGAGGTGTGTAGAGTGCTCCACTCCTGCAGGAGTGTTTGCCTGGTGGATGGTTCCTCTGGGGAAGTACAGCAGATCGCCTGCCTGCACACATGCAGTTAAATCCTATATGAACAGAGTCCCATATAAACAATACCTCTAAAGCGCTATTTAGAAAGGATTAGTTTAACATGAGGAGGTGGGGTAATGTTAGTTTTACTGCTGTTTCAGTGAATTTAAACACATTCGAATGCACCGCGTCACTTATTTGTTCCGGCATGGTTTAATATTTTGAGTCCGTCTATCTTTAAGAAACTTTTTTCACAGGACATGATGGTATTTTTACTGATGCATCTGACATGCTCTCACATAAGCACGTCATTTTCTAAAATAACCCAGGGTTATATTCATCTTGTGCGAATCGATGTGTTAGTAAAAATGCAATCATATCCTGTAGAAAAAAACGATTTAGAATAGAGAGACCTGAAGAGGCATTTACTTGTGTTCTCCATGGCTAAAATCAAGCCGATGCATTTAAACGAATTACGAATTTAAATGAAAAAAGGCTGATTTATGTGGTGATGACTGCTGGCTGTGGATTCCCAAGCAAATGGCACAGTGCGTGCACTTAAGACAGGGATGACTAATTAAATGCTGACCATGTTTTCTACTCTCTTCTGAAGTACAAGCAGGATGAAAATCCAGTAGCCGCTCCCATCTCTGTCATTTATACTGAGATTTCTTGTCCTGTGCAAATTAAGACCACAATATTTGAAAATGCCAGCTGTGTTTTACTGTATGAGAAAATTTGCAGATAAATGAACCAAGAGAAATGTCCAAAATGACAAGCACACTGACACATAACACTTTGACTTCCACTGTAAATTAACCGTGCTTTTGCCTTCTTTATTTTGGAAACAAAGTCAGGGCGCTGTGCAAAATGTAAATAAGAACAGAATACAATTATATGCAAAGCGCGGAATGCAGTGGTGTAAAGCGCTGCCACTGGACTCTAGAGCAGTGGAGACGTGTTCTCTGGAGTGACCGATGGATGGACGAGTCTGGGTTTGGCGGTTTCCAGGAGAACGGTACTTGTCTGCCTGCATTGTGCCAAGTGTAAAGTT